>NW_021820281.1:258277-289715 GCF_901001135.1 Rhinatrema bivittatum | reverse complement strand
TGCCCTCCCCTCACCTTACCCTCCCTTCCCCTACCTAACCCACCCACCCGGCCCTGTCTACACCCCCCCCTTACCTTTGTCGGGGGATTTACGCCTCCCGGAGGGAGACGTAAATCCCCGCGCGCCAGCGGGCCTGCTGCGCGCCGGGCCGCGACCTGGGGGCGGGTACGGAGGGCGCGGCCACACCCCCGGGCCGTAGCCACGCCTCGTACCCGCCCCCAAAACGCTGCCGACACGCCCCCGAAATGCCGCGACGACCGGGCCCGCCCCCCCGACACGCCCCCAACACGCCCCCCTCCAAAAACCCGGGATGTACGCGAGTCCCGGGGTCTGCGCGCGCCGGTAGGCCTATGTAAAATAGGCTTACCGGCGCGCAGGGCCCTGCTCGCCTAAATCCGCCCGGTTTTGGGCGGATTTAGGCGAGCAGGGCTCTGAAAATCTACCCCTAAGTGAACTTAATAGCAGGTAATGGACTTCTCCTCCAAGAACTTATCCAATCCTTTTTTAAACACAGCTATACTAACTGCACGAACCACATTCTCTGGCAACAAATTCCAGAGTTTAATTGTGTGTTGAGTAAAAAAGAACTTTCTCCGATTAGTTTTAAATGTGCCCCATGCTAACTTCATGGAGTGTCCCCTAGTCTTTCTACTATCCGAAAGAGTAAATAACCAATTCACATCTACCCGTTCTAGACCTCTCATGATTTTAAACATCTCTATCATATCCCACCTCAGTCGTCTCTTCTCCAAGCTGAAAAGTCCTAACCTCTTTAGTCTTTCCTCATAGGGGAGTTGTTCCATTCCCCTTATCATTTTGGTAGCCCTTCTCTGTACCTTCTCCATCGCAATTATATCTTTTTTGAGATGCGGCGACCAGAATTGTACACAGTATTCAAGGTGCGGTCTCACCATGGAGCGATACAGAGGCATTATGACATTTTCCGTTTTATTCATCATTCCTTTTCTAATAATTCCCAACATTCTGTTTGCTTTTTTGACTGCCGCAGCACACTGAACCGACGATTTCAATGTGTTATCCACTATGACACCTAGATCTCTTTCTTCGGTTGTAGCACCTAATATGGAACCCAACATCGTGTAATTATAGCATGGGTTATTTTTCCCTATATGCATCACCTTGCACTTATCCACATTAAATTTCATCTGCCATTTGGATGCCCAATTTTCCAGTCTCACAAGGTCTTCCTGCAATTTATCACAATCTGCTTGTGATTTAACTACTCTGAACAATTTTGTGTCATCTGCAAATTTGATTATCTCACTCGTCGTATTTCTTTCCAGATCATTTATAAATATATTGAACAGTAAGGGTCCCAATACAGATCCCTGAGGCACTCCACTGTCCACTCCCTTCCACTGAGAAAATTGCCCATTTAATCCTACTCTCTGTTTCCTGTCTTTTAGCCAGTTTGCAATCCACGAAAGGACATTGCCACCTATCCCATGACTTTTTACTTTTCCTAAAAGCCTCTCATGAGGAACTTTGTCAAACGCCTTCTGAAAATCCAAGTATACTATATCTACCGGTTCACCTTTATCCACATGTTTATTAAAGTAAGGTCCTAGAACACTGGGAAAAGTCTCCAGCCTGGGTAAAAAGTTACTAGAAGCATGAGGGTGCCCAGTGCTGGCAGCATAAGACTGGTAGGGAAGGAGGGGCGAGCCTCACACTCGTACATACTCGCGATCGCTCTGAAACTGACATGCACAGTTGCAGCAGCGAGACAGACTCATAGGCACATACTCCTATGCAGTCTCACACACATTCTGAGATGCACTCACTCACAGTCTCAGAAACTGAAACACATACTCGTATTCCGTCACAGCCCTGAGACAGGCTCACATACACTCTCAGAAACTGACACGCACAGACTCGTATTCAGTCACAGGCCTGAGACAGGCTCACATACACTCTCAGAAACTGACACGCACAGACTCGTATTCAGTCACAGGCCTGAGACAGGCTCACATACACTCTCAGAAACTGACACGCACAGACTCGTATTCAGTCTCACACACATTCTAAGATGCACTCACTTACACAGACTCGGAAACTGAAACACATACTCGTATTCAGTCACAGCACTGAGACAGGCTCACTCACACACACTCAGAAACTGACATGCACATAGTCACAGCTCTGAGACAGTCTCACACACACACTCAAACTGACACACACATACTCGTATTCAGTCACAGTACTGAGACAGGCTCACACACACTCTCAGAAACTTCTCACACACATTCTGAGATGTGCTCACTCACATAGTCTCAGAAACTGACACGCACATATTCGTATTCAATCACAGCCCTAAGACAAGCTCACACACACACTCTCAAAAACTGACAAGCACATACTCATATTCAGTCTCATACACATTCTGAGATGCGCTCACTCACACAGTCTCAGAAACGGAAACACATACTCCTATTCAGTCACAGCCCTGAGACAGGCTCACTCTCTCAGAAACTGACACGCACATACTTGTAGTCAGTCACAGCTCTGAGATAGACATACACCCACACTCTCAGAAACTGACATGCACATACTCATTTTCAGTCTCACACACATTCCGAGATGTGCTCACTCACACAGTTTCAGAAACTGAAACACATACTCATATTCATAGTCACAGCCAGGAGACAGACTCACTCACTCTCAGAAACTGACACACACATACTCACAGTCACAGCCCTGAGACAGGCTCACTTCCCACACTCTCAGAAACTGACATGTACAGAGTTGCATTCTCTCAGTCACGCACATTCTGGGATGCACTCAGACACCAACTCAGGATCACACACTCTCTCAGATATAAACACACTGACTACCTGTCCCTTCTCTTGGGCTGCCTAACCAAGGGCACTACAGAAACATCCTTAAAATCTGTGCACTTGTTGTCAGCTCTCTGAAGCCATCTTTACATGCCCTCCTCCCTCCACTCACTGTATCCACTGAACAGCCCGGCCAGCTCACACAGAGCCCTGACTAGAAGGGCAGATAACTTCCACTGATTCCCAGCAGCACAGGAAAAATAAAATTGAGGAACAAAACATCACCCTCTCCCTTTTCTTCTGCTGCTGTCAAGTTTCTCATAAAGTGATGATAATCTCTCAACGCACAATTAAACTCTGGAATTGGTTGCCAGAGGATGTGGTTAGTGCAGTTAGTGTAGTTGGGTTTTAAAAAGGTTTGGATAAGTTCTTGGAGGAGAAGTCCATTAACGGCTATTAATCAAGTTGACTTAGGGAATAGCCACTGCTATTAATTGCATCAGTAACATGGGATAGACTTAGTTTTCGGGTACTTGCCAGGTTCTTATGGCCTGGATTGGCCGCTGTTGGAAACAGGATGCTGGGCTTCATGGACCCTTGGTCTGACCCAGTATGGCATTTTCTTATGTTCTTATGTATTGGTAATCCACAATGTATAGGGCCATATTTGTTGTATTCGTGGGGAAGCAAAACGTATTGCTATTCCCACAAATACAATGAATCTTCACCGAATTATTTGGCCGTCTAAAGGAACAAATTTACCCCCTCCACCCTCCTGCCCCCCCCCCCCCAAGACTTACCAATACTCCCTCGTGGTCCAGCAGGGGTCCGGGAGCATCTCCTGCACTCATGCCATCGGCTGCCGATATTCAAAATGGCGCCGATAGCCCCTGTGACATAATAAGGGCAAAGGCTATCGGCGCCATTTTGATTACTGGCAGCCAATGGCTCGAGTGCAGGAGATCGCTCCCGGACCCCCGTTGGACCACCAGGGATTTTTGGCAAGTTTGGGGGAACCATCCTGACCCCCTCTCAAGAAAGCGATCTGAAGCTGACTCCACAGTTGCTCTGGGGAAGGAGGTGAGAGATGCAGTGCTGTGGTGGTGAGGGTGAAAGATGAGTTGCGTCAGGGTGGATTGTGAGACTGTTGCGCTGAAGGTGGGGGGAAAAAAAACACTCAGCGCCTATGTAGCAAACCTGGCAAACCAATTCAGCACTTTTCATAGGAAAGGCAGCAATGCAAACATTGCAGTGTGCCACACTCAAACTGACACGCACGGACTCGTATTCAGTCACAGCCCTGAGACAGGCTCACTCACACACTCTCAGAAACTGACACGCACATACTCAGTCACAGTATGTGACAGTGCACCTCCTATTGGGAAACCAGAACAAGCTGCACTGCATCAGATCCCTACACAAAACCTGCATTGCTACAGATCCCTACAGAAACCTGCACTGCTACAGATCCCTACACAAAACCTGCACGCTATCAGAATCCCTCACCTCTGTCACACACATGCAGAACACAGATCCCCACCAAAGACAGGATAAGTGATCGCCGTCTAGAAACAGAAAGATGCAGACAAAAACTGAACTGAAAACCCCAGGAAGCCAAACTATGTATGCAATGCAACACTGTGTTGTGGGAGTCTGTTTAGTGTACACTTGGGCCGACCTGGTGGAGACTAGGAGAGATGGACATTGTTTCTGATGAACAGCAGGCCGGGAGGCAGATGTCAGGCAGGATGTAGATGCTTTTCACCTTGGAAGCTGGTGTTCCCCCAAGAGGAGCCCATAGGAGCCCAACCGCTGGGACTTAGGTGGCTTCACCATTGGAAGCTGGTGCTCCCCCAGGAGGAGCCCATAGGGGCCCGGCCGCTGGGACTTAGGCGAGTTGTGGATCAGGACAGGTAACTGGAACCAGACTAAGACAGTAGTGATACTGTAAATGGGTTCGGGTTCTGGAACCAGGCAGGAACTGTAGCAGGACTCACGTACTGGAACCAGGCAAGAACTGAAGCAGGTAAACAGGAACCAAGCAGGTACTGTAGCAAGCAGGCAGGAACCAAGCAGGTACTGTGGCAGGAACGGAGCGATGTAGCCAAGCAGGTCACTCCAGGGCACAATGCAACAGGAAACCAGAATGCTAACCCCTTGCAAGGCCGCGGCGTCTGACGTCAGGAATTGGGTGGAGTCGGCACTGGCAGGAAACGAGCTACAAAGGCGCCCAAGTGGCACGCCCAAGTGGCACGCGCGTGTGCCTAGGAATAGGGCGTCCACCGGCCTCTTCACGGCGGTGCTACCCCCGCGGGACGCTGCCAAACAGACCGCAAGCCAGGACTCCGGAGGCGGGAGCAGGTCCGGGAATCAAGAGGTAAGGGCTTGGCTGTGGTGCTCGCGGCCAGGACCACAACACGCTGGGGAAATAAAAACAAATGCATTTCTTTCTGCACTGTGCAAATTACAAAGAGATCAGAGATGCACCTTTACCAAGCCTGACAGTCAAACTCTGCGCTGGATCATCCAGCCTATCTGCTTGCTCATCCTACAGGGAGATCGGGGCTTTCTTCATCAGCTGGGGAGGGGGAATCAAGAGCCCGTGCAGAGCACAGAAGGCAGAGCAAGCTCGAGCATGCTGATCCAGGTTTCTGCTACTCGGATTGTTCACCTTACGATCCCAGCGATGTTTATCTAACCTATCGCCCAGAAGCGAACAACATTCAAATATTCCAGTGATTCTTAGGAATGAAGAAAGCGTATGATGTCCGGGTGAGCCCCTTCTTCAGCACCAGATCAGTGACCTTCAGGAAGTCTGGAGGGATGGAGGAGTCACACAAACGTCACAGTCTTGGAAGTGTGGGCAGACTGGGGGAATGGAGGAGACGTGGGGGCCTGGGGCTAAACTGAAAGGAGTTACAGCAAAGACAACAGGTGTTCACTTTGATTCTGCACTTTCAAATTGTTGAAACTGTTAAATGACCTTTTTTTTTTTTTTTTACAATTAAGCCTAATCTGGCATCCCTGCAGCACATAACTAGTAAGGTTCCTCTCCTCAGGGTGAACTCAGTTTAGGGCTCCTCTGTCACCTCCCGTGCAATCAGCCGCTAGCCCAGTCACTTCAGGCCTGTACCAATGGCCGGCCAACTCGGGACCTCACGAGCCACACAGTGGTGGCAGGGCATGCAAATCTCTCTCACACACACTCACTGTGAAAATCCAGAAATCCCAAGGACTCTCAATAAGCAGGTGGATGTCAGCCTAGTTACATGGTACAGTGAACAAGACTATTAAATTCAAAACGGCGTCTTTTATAAAAGGGAAAGCAAGTACAAATGAGAACAGGAAAGAGTTCAGGCACTGGTTAGGCAGATGTAGACCATTAATAAGGAAGGTCGCAGAGGCTAAAATGAATGCAATGATTTTATATGAAAAGCAAGAAGCCTGCACGAGTCAGTGGGATCACTAGATCAGCTGCGCCTCCTTCCATAGAAACATAGAAACGGCCCAACCAGTCTGCCCAGCAAGTTTTGCACTTTTTTTTTTCTCATACTTATCTGTTACTCTTGGCTCTTAGTAACCTTTTGATTCTATTTCCCTTCCACCTCCACCATTAATGTAGACAGCAGTGTTGGAACTGCCTCTAAGTGAAATATCTAGCTTAGGGCTAGATTTATCAAAATGCGGTAAATACCGCATGCGATAGGAAAAGGGGCGTATTTTATGCTAATCGAGTATTTATCGCAATTGGCGATAAATATCTCTGCGAAGAGCTCGTGCGAAAACCGTTCACAATCTGCGATAAGGGCCAAGTATTTCCTGCATCCCACCAGCTATTCTGGCCAGGCTCTCTCTCTCTCTCTCTCTCTCCCTCCCCCCGGGGCTCTGGAGCCTTCAAAGTGTAAAATAAGCCGTACGGGACACATCGCAAATGGAGATAAACTCTTTCCGCATGATCACGGCCGGTATCGCACCGCCTAACGCATTTGAAAAAGGTGTAGTTAAAAATCTGCGTTATGGCTATGCGATACTCTTCGCAGGGAGCCTAGGCCAGCCCACTCTCCGCCCCTACTCCTCCCATTTTTGGAATTTGCATCGCACCATACGATATGGTGCGATCGCATGCGGTAAACACGTTTTCGCATGCGTTAAAGGCCTATCGCATGCGAAAACGGGGCTTTTCGCATGCGTTAAGCCCTTAACGCATGCGAAAACGCCGTACCGCATTTTGAAAAATGAGGCCCTTAATTAGTTAGAGGTAGTAACCGCCGCAATAAGCAAGCTATACCCATGCTTATTTATTTGTTTACCCAGACTAAATAATTCAGACCTTGTTAGTTGTTGTCTGTATATAGATTCACTTTTCTTCATTCCCCCTGCCGTTGAAGCAGAGAGTTATGCTGGATATGCATTGAAAGTGAAGTATCTGATTTTTTCCCCTGCCATTGAAGCAGAGAGCTATGCTGGATATGCATTGAAAGTGAAGTATCAGGCTTATTTGGTTTGGGGTAGTAACCGCTGTAACAAGCAAGCTACTCCCCGCTTTTTTGTGAATGCAAATCTTTTTTCACGTTTCCTCTTGCCGTTGAAGCTTAGAGCAATGTTGGAGTCGCATTAACCGTGTGTATGTTTATTGAAAAAGGGTATTATCTCCAAGTAGTAACCGTCATTCTCGCGAGCCACCCACTCTTCATTCACGTCCTCTAGACTTTATGGATCCACAGTCCTTCACAGATCTGGTCTTCACCACTTCCTCCGGAAGGGCATTCCAGGCATCCACCACCCTCTCCGTGAAGAAATACTTCCTGACATTGGTCCTGAGTCTTCCTCCCTGGAGCTTCAAATCGTGACCCCTGGTTCTGCTGATTTATTTCCAACGGAAAAGGTTTGTCGTCTTTGGATCATTAAAACCTTTCAAGTATCTGAAAGTCTGTATCATGTCACCTCTGCTCCTCCTTTCCTCCAAGGTGTACATTTATTTATTTATTTATTTATTTCTTTTATATACCGACATTCAATCGAGATATCACATCGGTTTCCAGATAACCAAGAGAATAGGGCGTAGTCCGCCCTATTTTACATTATAACATGGTAACCAAAAAAAAACAAAAAAAAAACAAAAAAAACCAATTATAACATATTATAACAGTGGTACATGGAACAAAAGGTTATAGGATATAACAAAAGGTTATAGAAAATAACATATGTACATGAATGTGTTGTTGATAAAATAAATTTAGGATTAGGGACTTGTTGGTTAGGTAATTTAGGAATAGAGGTGGGGGGGATGAGGGAAGGGAGGGGGGAAGGTGGGGTGGGAGGAAGTAGCGGAGTGATTCTTCAATCTCTCCTCATAAGTCATTCCATGAAGACCATGCATCTTTTTGGTCGCCCTTCTCTGGACCGCCTCCATCTTGTCTCTGTCTCTTTGGAGATACGGTCTCCAGAACTGAACACAGTACTCCAGGTGAGGCCTCACCAAGGACCTGTACAAGGGGATAATCACTTCCCTTTTCTTACTCGATATCCCTCTCTCTATGCAGCCCAGCATTCTTCTGGCTTTAGCTACCGCCTTGTCACATTGTTTCGCCGACTTCAGATCATTAGACACTATCACCCCAAGGTCTCTCTCCTGCTCCGTGCACATCAGCCTTTCTCCCCCATTGAATACAGTTCATTTGGATTTCCACTCCCCATATGCATGACTCTGCACTTCTTGGCATTGAATCTCAGCTGCCATATCTTTGACCACTCTTCCAGCTTCCTTAAATCCCGTCTCATTCTCGCCACTCCTTCCAGCGTGTCCACTCTGTGCAGATCTCAGTTTCATCCGCAAAAAGACAAACCTTACCTTCTATCCCGTCCGCAATGTCGCTCACAAAGATATTGAACAGGACCGGTCCCAACACCGATCCTTGTGCTACACCACTTAAAACCGCTCTCTCTTCAGAGAGAGTTCCATTTACCATTACACATTGTCTTCTGTCCATCAACCAGTTTGCAATCCAGGCCACCACCTTGACACTCATTTCTAAGCTTCTCATTTTATTCACCAGTCTCCAGTGCAGGACCGTATCAAAAGCTTTGCTGAAATCCAAGTAGATGACATAAGTGCTCTTCCTTGATCCAATTCCTTGGTTACCCAGTCAAAAAAGTCAGTCAGGTTTGTCTGACAGGATCTTCCCCTGGTGAATCCATGCTGCCTCTGGTCCATCAATCCTCCCGACTGTAGATAGTTCACTATTCTCTCTTTCAACAGTGACTCCATTACTTTTCCCACCACCGAAGTGAGGCTAACCGGCCTGTAGTTACCAGCCTCTTCTCTGTTCCCACTCTTGTGAAGTGGGACCACCACCGCTCTTCTCCAATCACTCGGCACCACTCCCGTTTCTAGGGATCCATTGAACAGGTCATAAAGCGAACCTGCCAGCACATCTCTGAGCTCCCTCAGTATCCTGGGATGAACTTCATCAGGCCCCATGGCTTTGTCCACTTACTGGAACTGGCTGGGCCTCCCCAAGACCAGTTATTAAGGACCTTTATATTCAGTTTTTAGATTATTTTCCTTGTGAAATTCAATTTTATAACTTTTCCAATGATGTTTCCATTTATTTGTTATAACAAAGTCATTTTCCCACTGACGTTTTTGCTATAACATTAAAATTCCCAGGAAAAATAAAATAAAAACTGAAAACAAAAGTCCCTAGTTATTATTATACCTATGCATATGTACACATTTGTGAGTTTATGTATTCCACAAGCCCGGTCGGGTGTCCATCCACGTAGATTAAAGGAGAATATCGCAGTTGGGCAGTTTCTAAGTCCCTAGTTATTATTATATCTATGCATATGTACACATTTGTCAGTTTATGTATTCCACAAGCCCGGTCGGGTGTCCATCCACGTAGATTAAAGGAGAATATCGCAGTTGGGCAGTTTCTAAGTCCCTAGTTATTATTATATCTATGCATATGTATGCATTTGTCAGTTTATGTATTCCACAAGCCCGGTCGGGTGTCCATCCACGTAGATTAAAGGAGAATATCACACTTGGGCAGTTTCTAAGTCCCTAGTTATTATTATATCTGTGCATATGTACACATTTGTGAGTTTATG
The DNA here is from genome assembly GCF_901001135.1 of Rhinatrema bivittatum. Taxonomy (NCBI): domain Eukaryota; kingdom Metazoa; phylum Chordata; class Amphibia; order Gymnophiona; family Rhinatrematidae; genus Rhinatrema; species Rhinatrema bivittatum. The sequence goes on along the minus strand of NW_021820281.1, from coordinate 279,801 downwards.
TATTCCACAAGCCCACAAGCCCGGTCGGGTCTCCATCCATGTAGATTAAAGGAGAATATCACAGTTGGGCAGTTTCTAAGTCCCTAGTTATTATTATATCTATGCATATGTACGCATTTGTCAGTTTATGTATTCCACAAGCCCGGTCGGGTCTCCATCCATGTAGATTAAAGGAGAATATCGCAGTTGGGCAGTTTCTAAGGCTGCACCGCCTTTGTTCCAGTGTGGAAGAATTTAAAAGCCGATCTGTTCACATGGAAGAACTCTTTTGGCAGAGGGATATCCACGAAAAGTCATAAAGCCACCTTAGATCTGCTACAGTTTCAGGGAGCTGACAATTGATGCCGCCGAGAGCGTCTGCACCCGATAGTGCACAGATACCTCCAGTGCACTGGCGGCAGAGTCATCGATGTCAGCTCCTGTGAAACTTCAGCAGTTCTAAGGCTGGCTTTATGATAATCTTTTTAAGGTTCTGGGATGTTGTTATGGTTAAGTGGTGTTTGTGTAGATTCTTGGGTACTGTGGCAGATGACCATGCCCATGGGGAGGAGCCCCATGAGGAGCCACATTAGTGGGCTAGACTCGGGATGCGCAAACACAAAATTAGATCTTTTATTGTACAGCTTGAGGTATACCACCAGAGGTGGCAGTAGTGAGGTAGTTTGGATGTAGCAGTCTCAGGACCCTCGGTAGAGGGGACCCTTCTCACCTCACCTCAACTCAACGAGTTAGCAAAACAAATACAGGCTATATACCCGGATGGCGTGACATCAGTAGAGGGGGACGCCCCTGAGGTTCGCGACAGTGCTGGAATAATGACGTGGGTGGCATGCGTGCACCCTAGTAGGTCCCTGGGAGGAGCATGGTGGGAGGCAGCTCCATAGCCGTTCTGGGTACGCTGGAGAGGGCATCTTGTAGATGAGGTGGTAGCCATTTTCCCATGGTAAGCGGGAGGAGCCGTGAACAAGGTGAGGCAAATGGGGTGAAGCCGTCTAGCACCGACGGACGCAATAGATATGTGATTATGTGTGGATGTGCAGAGGGAGTGAATGAGCGTTTTGTCTGTTTTAAGAGCTGAAATGAGTATTTTCAGTTTGAAACACATTGGGTACAATATATATGTGGTGGTTTGAGTAACATGATTTAGTTAACAGCCAAAGAATAAAAAGGTTTATCATTTTGTAGTTGACCTTATTTGGAATTATTAATGCACTTTAACTATTGTGATGCAGTACGACCTGGCCCGGGGCAGTAACAGCTGAGACACAGCCAAGCAGAAGCTAGTGGTACCAAACTTAGCCACCGGAGGGCGCTGAGGAAGGTAGCAAAGACTACACTTCCCAGGTTCCCCGAACCAACACCTGACCCCTGGCTGGAGCCTGAGCAGGAACAGGTGGAGGAAATTGGGACTGATCCCTATGACTCAGCAGAATCTATGGAGGCTGAGGAAGAGAGCGTGCCTCCGTGGTGGACCTGGCCACAAAAGCCCGGCTCCTCAGAGTCTCAGGAGGAGGAGATGGAGGTAAGCTGGGGAGAGGAAAGCTCCAGCTGTTCCTCTATGGAGGTGGAATAACCAGGAGGTTGGGGGATGGTAAATCCTGGGTTTAGACAAAGAGGTTTAAGAAATGTTGAAAGGATATTATAGTGTAAATGCTGTTTAACTTTAAGCCTGCTAAGGAGAACCTAAGCAGTTAGGCTTAGGGGGTTTGTACAGTCAACCAGGCATTGTTGCAGGGCTGCAGCCGGTGAGGCTACAAGCCTACATTAAATCCTTTTTGTGATAAAGGCCTTTTTTTCCTGTGTACTGCTTGGGAGTGCCAGGACTAGGCCTGGCACTCTGACTAGGGCCTGTGAGGAGTCCATAGCAGCGCTGTGCATGAGCTGTGCAAGTGGATGGGACTTGGCATAGGAGTGAAGCCGGATGCCTGAAGCCCAGCAATGCCCCACAGCATGCTGAGCGGAGGGGCAGGATCGTGACACTATATAGAGAGTGAAGTAGCACACATTGGGTTCAACTACTTGTATTTGAGATATCTCAAAAAAAAAAATGCATCTAAATATACATATAATATCAATAGTGCTAATTCATAGAGTACAATAATCTAAATACATACAATTAAAAAACTTGTTAAGACATCATATAGAAACAATCCCTCTATCAAGTGCACACATACTCCAAATATATAACAGGTAATGTATCCATTTTAACAAACCAAAAAACGATAGTAATGAAAATGAAGGCTGACAAGCTCATCACAGGAGAGGTGGCTGTCAGTGCGGGCTGGGAAAACGGATGCTCAATACGAGCACAAGATACGTGACCTGGACTGTCTATCCTGTACGTCTATCTTGGGCAACCAGGATTTTTTTTGTTTAGAGCCTTTTTTTTGTACTTTAACCTGCTTCCTGTGGTTCCTCAGACTTAGAATCCTTGCAACAATATTAAATGGAGAAATCACAGAAACCAGGAATGTTTATTTTCCCAGCGAGCCCTTGAGCGTGGCATTTCCTTTATGACAGCCCCGGGATGGCGAAACATTTGCCACATTGAAATGGGTGCATTAGCCGCAAGGGAAAGTTTTGGAATCGCAGGGATTAGCTAATAGCCTCATCTACATGGAATTAACATGTGATAAGTGCTTTTAATTACTTGCACCATTGGACGTGCATTTTGGATGTGCCAATCCCCTTATTTCAGCGGTCCCCAACCACCGGTCCGCGGACCAGTACCGGGCCGTTGGGGGATTTTTGCCTGTCAGTGGCGCCGCTCTCCGCGGCTGCCGTTCATTGGCTGCCACTGCTGCGGGGAGGCGGGGTGAGGCTGGAGACCCGCCTCCTCCAAACCCACGACCCGAAAAGCAAATTAGTGCGTTGCGGCTGAGCGGTGAACTATGTTGCCGGAGCCGCGTGGACAGGAAGGAAGAGCTTCAGCCACTGCAGGTGCTCCTCCTACTTCCTGCCCGCCCTGCCCTGGAAGAAAAATGTTGCCGGAGCCACGTGGGCAGGAAGGAGGCGGAGTTTCAGCTGCATGCAGAAGAAGAGCAATGCGCTCGAGAAGACCAGGGCCGCTGCAGAGCACATCCTGCAGCGGCCCGTGAAGAGGAGGCCCAGAGGTGAGAGAGAGGCTGAGGGTTTGTAGAGTGTGTGTGTGTATGAGATGAGTTGAGAGATTGTGAGTGAGAGTGAGTTGAGAGACTGTGTGTGGGAGTGAGGACCTGAATGTTTGCAGAGAGCATGTGAGATCCTCTGTGTGTGTGAGAGAGACAGCATATGACAGTGAGAGCCTGTGTGTATGTATGAATGTATGAGAGAGAGCATGTGAGAGCCTGTGTTTGAGCAAGATAGCATGTGGGAGTGAGAGAGAACCTGTGTGTGTGAGTCAGACAGCATGTGACAGTGAGAGCCTGTGCTTGAGCAAGACAGCATGTGAGAGTGAGAGAGAGCCTGTGGGTATGAGACTCAGACAACATGTGCCAGTGAGAGACTGTGTGTATGAATGATTGTATGAGAGAGAGCATGTGAGAGTGAGAGCCTGTGTGTGTGTGTGTGTGTGTGTGCACATGTGTGAGAGAGAGAGAAAGCATGTGAGAATGAGAACCTGACTGTGTGTTTGAGGGAAGAAGACAGATGGGGAGAAAAGAAATAGAAAAAAAAGACAATATAAAGGAATTGGCAAAAAAATAAGAAAGGGAAGGTGGGGGAAAAAAAAAATCCTGTGACCAAGCGATTAGAAAGCTAAGATCAGTCAGCAGATGTAAAAAAATAAATTACTTTTTACTGATTGGCACATGTAATCTTTGGGAATGTCATAATTAAATGATAAGTATGCACTAAAATCCAACCCCATCCATAACCCCGCCCCCATATGACCAAAGCCCCACCCCTGCCCCACCCCACCCCGTCTTGCTGGGCCATGGAAAAATGGTCTTGCTTGAAGCCGGTCCCTGGTGCAAAAAAGGTTGGGGACCACTGCCTTATTGCATTGGGGTTATGGATGTGCGTTCCAAATCCCTGTCCAATCGTGTGATGAGCTGGGGAGGGTGTGTGCATGCGTAGTCTGGCTACTCCTGTTAGATGCAATATAACAGGAGAGGGAGGGAAACTAAACCATGAGGGACCCCACCCTTAACTTCCGATTGTAACATGTGCTAAAGGAAGAGCAAGAGCTTTTTATCATGGCTCATGCTGAATCGGAGACTGCCTGAAGAGACCATCTCCAGCTAAGCGCATTATAGAGAGACAAACAGCACTGCTCAAGTTGCACGTTTTACTGGGAATGTTTTTTCTTTATTTTAAATTCCCGATGCATTTGGATCGCATTACCTTACGGGCCGATGCAATACGGTTTGCTCAGCTGAGCTCACTGTTAACCTGCAGTCGGATGCAGGTAGAATAGGCGCTAATCAAGCCCTTAATGTAATAAGGGGATTAGTGCATATTCAACGCGTGTCCAATGCAGAGTGAATCTAATAGCACTCATGTGAATGAGGCTATTAGATATTCACTCCCAATTGAAAAATAAAATGCATCTCGGACGCACATTTAACTGTCACCTATTAACGCCTGCCTGGAGCAGGTGTTAAAAGACAAGCAGGGCAGGTTCATCCTGCACCGCGAGTATAACATGGGGGAAAGCGCACAAAGTAGCAGGGCAGAGGAAAGGGGGGTGGGGGGGAGAAGAGAGACCTGAGGAGGCGGGAAAAGAAGAGTAGGATAGCGCGGGAGAGGAGGGGATTTTGGCAGTTAAGGAGCCAAAGTTTGAATGCTGCCTCCCCTTTGGCCTGGTGCAGCGTGACATGAGTCAGCCTCTCTGCCAGATCGAACTGGCAGACCTAAGGGAAGGAGTGAGGGATTTGTTGTCTTAAGTTCAGCGTTATTGAGCGGGAGAAAATGAGAACGGCGATGCGGAGAAGTGGCGAGAGAGGGTGGTAGGCCAGGGCCAAGCACGGCGGCTATAAAAAAAAAAACGGGGGCGCAGGGGCACAGTAGTAGCGTGTTTTACTAGGCCGGCGCCTACGCGTGCGGGCCGCGCTTCCCCCGCATCATTAACCGATGCTTTGCCAGGGGCCAGTTTGGGTGAAAGTGGCCAAGAGGTGGGGCCCAGCAAGGGAAGCGGGTCAGTGCAGGGACAGGCCTGCGTGGTGGGAGAACTCCCGATAGACCTGTCGTTAAATGCCTCGGGGCGAGATTTGGACATGTTGTTGAGGCCTAAGGATGACGTGCAGGGCCCCATCATTGCGTTGGGGAACAGGAGGCCAGTGGGTATCAGTGAGGTGGTTCGAAAGGCAAAGAGTGTGATGGCTGTTCTGGGAGGCGGGGACGACAGTCAAAGGAAAGAGAAGCAGGTGATCAGCGCGGGGGCCCAGAGAAGGCTTCGTCCAATGGAGAGTGCAGAGCAGGGAAGAGGAGCAACAGGGACAAGGAGAAATAGGATAGGGTAGGAGCAGAGGCCCTCACAGTGCAGGGCTATGGGGATTCGGAGGCGGAGAGCAGGCCTGTGGCACAGTGAAAACAGTATGTGGTGAGTGTGGGCGGTGCCAAAGGGAGTTCTGGGAGGCCAGGGCAAGAAGGCGACAAGGATGCGTCGAGTCAGGTTTTTCCCCTGCCAGCCCTGCGGGAGTGTGGAGTTTCGGAGGATGGCCTGTCTGGTTGCTGGGACGGGAGGGTAGTCATCAGGCGTCAGGCCTCCAGGTCTTGGCAACGTCAGGAGATGGTGCTGAGAGGAGCACATGAAGGAAATATGGGTGGGAAGGGGAAAGGGAAGGGAGTGGAAGCCTGGGCGATACACAGGGGGATTTTGAGATGGGTACTGCGGCGGGTCTTTTTGTACTTGCAGGTGAGGAGGAACAGGAGTACCCTGCTCCATCACGAAAGGAGGCCTGCAGAGAGAGGCAACCAGCGAACGCAGCAGGACCAGAGCGTCATCGGGTGGCATTTCGGGATAGTTGATGTGGAGAAGTGGCGCTGATCAGGTTTTCTAGAATGGAGGAAGGTAAAGGGGGAGAGATTCTCACACATAAGGGATGCAAGAAAGGTTCTAAAAGAAAGAGATGTACTTCATCGAGTTCCAGCTCTGATAGCAGTTTGTCGACGGAGCCTTCCTCGGACTCTAGTTCCAGGAGAAGAGTTGTGAGTTATAGTGGGTTTGGGCTGAGTCAGGATATGGGTCATCCTGCTTTGGCATCTCTGACAGAGCTGTGGGAGGGTGTACCCAGCAAATTGCACAGCAGAATAAGGAGGTGAAGGTATGTGAACATATTTCGATTATTGGAAGGTCGGGGGGGGGGGGGAAAGAAAGGAAAGAGGAAGGGCAGGAAGAAGAAGAGTGGGAGGGAGACCGATATTAAAGTTGCCAAGAATATCCTCAATTGGATGTGGGGTTTCCTGCGATTAGCCAGCATGGTGGGACATTATCAGCTGGAACAAGACGGGGCGCTTTTAGTGTACAGAGACAGCATCCTTGGGGCTTTCAAGGATTATGAAGGTTGGGCTTGGCTCAACTATGATGAAAAATTCCATGAAAAGATGGCAGGGAATAAGTTCATGTCTTGGGGCACGCAGGACATTAACCTTTGGCTAACTCAGATGACTAACAAGAGTGTGAGACAGGGCAAGATAGGGTCAGGAGAAACAGGAGGGTCGGGGGTGGAGCAGGTGCTGCAAGCGGTAGCACGTGGGCAGATAAAGGGATAGGAGGTAGTGGACAGAAGGGCAGAGAGCAAAAAAGTGCTACAGGGAGCAATGATGTCTGCTGGAGATTTAACAAAGCCACATGCCTGTTTCTGGAGTGCAAGTTCCGTCATGCTTGCTCGGCGTGTAACAGCGCCCACCCTATTTCAAAATGCACCCAGGCTCATTTAAAGGTTCCCACGAAGGGGACAAAACTGTAAGGGGTACAATTTGGCGGCATGCCTCCGCAGCGAGGCATCCTGGCGATTTGGGAGTGATAGCAGGTAAGGTAGGACAAGGGAGGGATAAGGGGAGACAAGGGGAAGGGCAGTGTACCGTTATAAAAAAAACCAAAAAACAAACCGAGGGATGAGGAGCAAGGGAGGGAGTAAAGATTGATTAGCAAGGCAGGTTGGTCATGGCTTGAGCCCAGGTGTGGGCCACGCTAAGTGCTTGTGAAGACTAAGGGTCTTTGATGGTCCCCCCCAGACGTTTGTTCAAGGAATGGGGCCAGCAAAAAAAAAAAAAAAGAGATAAAAGACCACGATCACTGACAAGTTACCGTGCCATAGATATTAAGAGTGTGCGGCAAGCACCGATGATAGCTTAAGAGTTTATGGGTATAGTTGAGAGTAGGGGCGAGGGGTACACCAGAGCAGGATGGGCACGGTTCGGACTGCGGTCACAAGTGCGATGGAGAGGATCTGGCACTAGGCTGGCATGTGGGACGACAGGGTTTCAACAAGGTTGATAGATCGCTGATGCCTTGTTTGTTTCATGGAAGGTGTGATGTCCACAAGGCGTGGGGCCGACAGCGGATCTTTTCTGGAGCCCTGGGCAGAATAGGAGTGGGCGTTAATTCAGAGTTCAGTGGCGCCGAACACATGGATGGCATATGTAAAAGGAAACGAAGCAGTGACAAGTTTCTTACAGCAATGCGACTGGGAAGGGGGGCGCATGGATGATAGTTTGTTGGTTCGTTTCGTGTTGTGGGCAAAGCAAGCGGGTTACACTATGGCCACAGTACAATCGCAATTGGCAGGGTTTTCATTTTTCCATAAATTGCAGGGTTGGGAGAATCCAGCGGGTAGCTTCCGGTTGCGAAGGGTCCACGGGGGTTAACATAGGGGCTCGGGGTGCACAGGGATACAAGGTTGCCAATTCGCTATGAGGACTTGATCAGGGTGACGGCACAGTTCATATACATGTGCTGGTCACGGTATGAAGTGGCACTATTTCAAGTCGCGTTCTCGTGGGCTTTCTTTGGTGCCATGAGGATTAGCGAGTTAGTCACTAAATCGAGACATAGTGCGAAGGACTTGGGATTCACGGTACAATGCGTGCGAGTTGCGGAAATGTCGGTGACACTGTTTCTTCCAAAGTCCAAAACAGACCAAATTGGGAAGGGTGCATTCATCAAACTGTTGCCAGCCCAGTGTACAGCAGTATGTCCGGTTATGTCCGCAACCCGATATGTGCGAAGGCGCCCGGAGGTGGAAGGTTCCTTTCTCAAACATGAAGATGGATCGTTGTTGACAAGATATCAGTTCACACAAGTGTTACGTCAGGCTATTAGCAAGGATGGCAGGGATGCGAGGCAATACAGTTCGCATTCCTTTAGGATCGGGGCGGTGACATCGGCAGCCGAAGCGGGCTTACCAGCAGCTGAGATTCAAAGCATAGGGAGATGGAAGTCTAATGCTTTCCGGGTGTACGTCCGGACAGAAGAAGGGGGACAGTAAAAGGTCGGGTACAGGGGAGGAGGGTGGGGACGGGGTGGGGTGGGGCGGAAAGGAGTCAGAAAATCACTAACCAGTGTGTCTTCTGTTTCAGAGCTTATAGGGAGAGCGCGGATAAGAAAATTATTCCTTACCTGCTAATTTTTGTTCCTGTAATACCATGGATCATTCCAGACAGTGGGTTATGTTCCATGTCCAGCAGATGGAGTCAGAACACAAAATTCCCAGGGGAGGACCCATATAACCACGCCTCCCCTGTAACAACTCTCAGAAACTAGACTAACAAAGCCCAAAAGAGAGAGACTAAAAACAGAGGGATCAAGTAATCAAAGAAAGAATTGAAATAACCGCTGTCCAAATAAACAGCAACTAAATTCTGAATAGTGAACTTGCGAACAGCAGTGCGTGAACAAAAAAGACGTGCAGTATTCGAAATACAGAGTAAAAGATTGTTAAGACAGGTAGGCAGGGATGTCCCACAAGCAAACCCCCAAACCAAGGGAGGGTATTTGGAATGATCCATGGTATTACAGGAACGAAAATTAGCAGGTAAGGAATAATTTTCTTTTCCCTGTACATACCAGGATCATTCCAGACGGTGGGATGTACCAAAGCTTTCCCATCACGGGTGGGCCGCAGACAGCCCTGCTCATATTACCTTGTCTCCGAGCTGACCGCCCGACGGAGCACCGACATCCAGGCGATAATGTCTTGCAAAAGTATGGATCGACTTCCAGGTGGCCGCCCTACAAATCTCCTGAGTGGAGACGGAGGAGCTCTCTGCCCAAGATGTTGCCTGGGCTCGAAGAGAATGAGCCTTGACAACCAGCGGAGGGGACTTACCTACGCCAAGGTACGCCGCTATGATTGCTCCCTTCAACCACCGCGCTATAGATTGTTTGGAGGTCATGTAACCCTTCCGGGGTCCGGACCAGAGGATAAACAGATGATCGGAGAGCCGAAAATCATTAGTCACCTCCAGATAGCGTATCAGAGACCGCCGTACATCCAGTCGACGCAGGTCTCCAGACTCAGAAGAGGCAAAAGATGGTAATTCCACCAATTGGTTGAGGTGGAATGCTGAAACCACTTTAGGGAGAAAAGAAGGAACCGTCCTCAGCGAAACCCTTTCAGGCTTGAAACGAAGGTATGGTTCACGACAGGATAGGGCCTGCAGCTCGGAAATACGTCTTGCTGAACTGATTGCCACGAGAAAAATGGTCTTGAGAGTGACGTCCTTGATGGTAGCCGAGCTTAGAGGTTCGAACGGCGAACCACAGAGGACTCAGAGCACCAGATTCAGATTCCACGACGGACAAGGTGGGCGAATCGGAGGCTTCAAGTGTTTCACTCCTTTAAGGAAACGGGAGACGTCCGGATGCGAGGACAGAAACTCCTTATTTCCACTGCGAAGTAAAGCCCCCAAGGCTGCCACCTGAACCCGAAGAGAATTGTAAGCAAGACCCAAATCCAAACTTGCCCGCAAGAAGGAAAGGACTTCTGGCACTGAGGCCTGCATGGGAAGAATGTCATTCGCTCCACACCAATCCTCAAAGACCTTCCAGACTCGAACATAGGTAACAGAGGTGGACATCTTACATGCTTTCAGTAGCGTTGAAATAACCGGCTCCGGACAACCGCGCCTCCTCAACTGACGCCTCTCAAAAGCCAGGCCACAAGACAGAAGCGATCTGCCTCCTTGAAAAATATTGGTCCCTGGCGTAGAAGGGGACCCTCCCTGGCGTAGAAGGGGACCCTCCACCGTCAAATTGCGCAGATCCGTGAACCACGGTCGTCGGGGCTACTCTGGTGCCACAAGGATCACCGGCCCTTGGTGTGCCTCTATCCTGCGGATGACCTTGCCCACGAGGGGCCACAGTGGGAAAACATATAGGAGACAGTGGTGCAGCCAGGGCAGGACCAGCGCGTCCACGCCCTCGGCGCTGCGCTCCCACCTGCGGCTGAAGAAGCGGGAGGCCTTTGCATTTCCGGCGGTTGCCATTAGGTCTACGTGCAGTGTCCCCCATCGCCGTACTATTATCCACATCGCCTGCTGTGAGAGCTCCCACTCTCCGGGATCCAAGTTTTGTCGGCTGAGAAAGTCCGCCTGTACGTTGTCCACTCCCGCTATATGCGAGGCCGCTAGTCGTTGGAGGTGAAGCTCTGCCCACTCCATCAATTTGTCGGTTTCCAGAGAGACCAACTGACTTCTCGTGCCTCCCTGGCGATTGATGTACGCCACTGTAGTCGCATTGTCCGATAGCACCCTGACTGCTTGATGGCGTACTATGGGGAAGAAACCCTGTAATGCCAGATGGACCGCCCTGGTCTCCAAGCAGTTGATGGGCCACTTCGACTGTTCCTCCGTCCATCGACCCTGGATTGAGCTGTCCCAACAGACCGCTCCCCAGCCTGTGAGGCTGGCGTCCATGGTGATAATCACCCAATCCGGGTCCTCCAGCGACACCCCCTGAGCTAGGTGCTGCGGTTCCAGCCACCAATGGAGACTGATGAAGGTTCCTCTCGGAATCGGAAGGATTGCCTGGAAATCTCTCGACACCGGCTGCCACCGGGAGAGTAGGGATCTCTGCAGAGGCCTCAGATGCGCAAATGCCCAAGGAACCAGATCGATGGTCGAGGCCCACTGCCTGGGACTACCTGCAGGTAGTCCCAGGCAGAGGGCGTCTCGAACACCATAAACCCTTGAATCTGCTGATGCAGAGAATGAGCTCTGTCCAGATGCAGAAAAACCCTGGCATTCTTGGTGTCGAAGTGAGCTCCCAGAAAATCCAATGACTGGGACGGGACCAGGCTGCTCTTGGTGAAGTTGACAATCCATCCCAGAGATTGGAGAAGTTGTACCACTCTGTCGACTGTGAGGATACACACACTCGTGATTTTGCACGGATGAGCCAATCATATAGGTAAGGATGCACAAGGATGCCTTCCTTGTGCAAGGCTGCCGCCACTACCACCATGATCTTCGTGAAAACCCGTGGAGCTGTGGCCAGGCCAAAGGGAAGAGCGCAAAATTGGAAGTGTTGACCCAAAATTTTGAAGCGTAGATAACACTGATGAGCTTGACAAATTGGTATGTGGAGATACGCCTCCGTGAGATCCAATGAAGCCAAGAATTCTCTCGGATGAACTGCCGCTAACACTGAACGGAGTGTCTCCATGCGGAAACGAGGGACTCTGAGGGACCGGTTGACCTGCTTGAGGTCCAGGATAGGACGAAAAGTACCTTCCTTCTTGGGAACCACAAAGTAGATTGAATAATGCCCCCGGCCCAGTTCGGCGGCTGGCACCGGCACTATGGCCCCCAATTGAAGGAGACGATCGAGGGTCTGCCGCACGGGTCGCAAGGGGAAAACAGGAACTGGTCCCGAGGAGCGCAAACAAAATCCAAAGCGTAACCGCGTCTTAGAATATCCAGAACCCATTGATCCGACGTGATTTGGACCCACTCTTCGTAGAAGAGAGCAAGGTGACCCCCCAGTCGAGGGACCACCTCGCGGGTCCGTCTGGCATCATTGGGTAGATTTAGCGGATGTACCAGCACCCTGCGCTTCCTTACCCTGGCGGCGCCCACGAAAGGGCCGGTTCCAGGAGTGCGAACGAGAAGAGGGCGCCCGAGGTGGCTGTTGCCTCTGAGGACGCGCTCTCTGCTGGTTACGATAACGGTTTCTGGAGTAATTATATGATCTTGACGAACGGGGTCGATCTTCGGGCAACTTGTGCACCGCGTTCTCATTAAGGGACTTGATGATCTGATCCAAGTCTTCACCAAAAATATACCTACCCTTAAAAGGAAGGGACCCCAAACGTGTCTTGGAAGAGGCATCAGCCGACCAATTGCGAAGCCAAAGGAGCCGACGCGCTAAGACCGCCGCCACCATGGTTCGGGCTAGGACCCTTAAAAGATCATATAAAGCATCCGCTCCATAGGCAACCACGGCTTCCAGTCTGTCTGCCTGGTGAGCCTCAGCGTCTGGTAAGGACTGGGAGGTGAGAAGCTGCTGCACCCACCGAAGACCCGCTCGCTGTGCGAGGGAACTGCAGATAGCCGCCCGCATCCCTAAGGCCGAGACCTCAAAGATACGCTTGAGGTAAACCTCCAGCTTATGATCCTGCATATCCTTCAATGCCGTCCCTCCAGTGACAGGAATAGTGGTATGCTTTGTGACCGCTGATACCACAGAATCTACGGCGGGAACTTTGAGAATTTCCAAAAAATCGGCCGGCAGAGGATACAATTTTTCAATGGCTCTACCGACCCTAAGGTTGGCCTCCGGAGAATCCCATTCCCGAGTGATCAACTGCAAGATCTTGTGATGAGTGGGAAAAGACTTGGCTAGAGGCCGCAGTCCTGCTAGGAGGGGGTCCCCCTTCTTGAGAGCCGGGTCAGGCCCCAACGGTTCCAGAGGGGGATCAATATCCATTTCCTGGAGGATGTAGGGAATGAGGTAATCTAACTCCGCCGCTTGGAAGATGCGGAGGACCCTAGGGTCGTTGCCCTCCACCTGGGCTGCCAAGGTGGTGTCGTCCATGTCAGGGTCCTGGGATTGTCCTTCCCCTGACGAAGTCTGTATTATCAATGGTGTCCTGGTAGGGCCATGAGATGTCCCCGCTCCCCCGCCTACTAAAGGGGGGGCGAGCCTGAGGGAGGGTCCCACCCAGGAGGGGGGTAGGACATGGTATCTTGGGGGGTGAGGGTCCCCAGGTCCCGAAGGTCGTGTCTCTGCTCTGAAGAAAAGCCCTGTGCATCAGGACTATGAATTCAGGGGAAAAGGCCTGGCATCCTGAGGGGTCACCCGCCCCGGGGGATCCCCCCTCTGCCTACCAGGATTAGACTCAGAGTAAGGGTCCAAAACGGGCCTAGAAGTGGGAAACAGATTATCCGTGTTCTCCTCAGAAAGCATGGCATCAGAATCTTGCAACAAAATGGCCGCCGTTCCCGCGTTGAGAGGGAACGGGTTCTGGCGCTTCCTTCCCACGCGGTCTGCAGCTCGAACATCCCTGTTAGTAGCTGGCGCACATTCCCCCTCGGGGAAACAGCCTGAGCACAGACCCTCTTCAGAAAATAATCCGGCCCTGTCGGAGCCCTCACAAGGTGCCACGGACTGCATCGCCGCAGGGAGAGAGGGGGGGGGGGGGAGGCTCTACAGGTGGCTCGTGCCTAAAATGAGCGCTGACCTGGCAACGAACGCTTGCCGGGGACCTGAAGAAGAACTGACGGGGAATTACCCTCCCGACAGCGGGCAGCTCCGGGGAATGGTGCTTCGCGAGGCCGCAGGTCGGGACGTCGGTCGCTCCCCAAAAGGGAGGGGGGAAAACCTGGGTCATGAGGGAGAGGCCGGCGCTACCGACTTTCACCTCAGAGAGCCGAACGGAGTCCAAAAAATTGCAGTCTTCTGCTGAAAAAGAAGATGAAACAAAAATACACTTACCCCAACTGAGCCCTCAGTGAGGAAAATGAGAAAAGAAAGAAAGAAAACAGGCAACAGCCTGTCAGCAAGTCACCAGGCTAGAGAGTGATGAGCCAGCACCAGCGGAGAGCTCTCCCCCTGCTGTAAGAGGAGCCTTAGCAAAAACTTCTTTTTTTTTTTTTTTTTTTAAACTTGATCCCCCTGAGGAGGTAGCCCTAAGCTAACAAGCTGGGGACCACAAGTCCCCTGCTCACATCTGCTGGAGTCAGAACGTTACTGAGAGCTGTTACAGGGGAGGCGTGGTTATATGGGTTCTCCCCTGGGAATTTTGTGTTCTGACTTCATCTGCTGGACAGGGAACATAACCCACTGTCTGGAATGATCCTGGTATGTACAGGGAAGTCTGGATGTGCCTGGATCGTGGGCCATTCGTTTATTCACAGAGCACAGCGAAGAGCGTTGAAATGCCCATACAGGGAGAACCTGGACCTGGAGCACATGGGATGGCAGCTGGCATGGTTCAGTCGGCGTGGCATGCATTGGGACGAGCTTTTGCCTTTTATACGGGAAAGAATCGAGATGTGGGGAATACCGAACATCCTGCTCATACATCTAGGGGGAAATGATAGCGGATCTAAAACATGCCGAGCCCTACTCACGTGCATGAAAAAAGATCTAGCGCAAGTTATGATACAATGGCCGCAGGTGAGAGTAGGATGGTCGGACATTATAGTCCAGTTAAAGAACAAGGAGGAGATGATTTGGCAAGCAGGGGTTAAGAAATTAAATAGGCAGATGGGAAAGTGGATGGGTGGGAAGGGGGATTTTGGGTCAGACACTCATGGTCTTGGGAGGTAGAAGCACGACTGTTAGCGGAGACGGGGTCCATCTGTCCGAAGTGGGGATGGACTTGTTTAATAATTCATTACAAGAAGGTTTGGAGAAGGAAATTAGTAAATGGTAAGAGGCTGCAGTGGGGGAACAAGTCAACATAAGTCGACTTGTTATTGGCGGAAAACCTGAGCCCATGTTATGTAGGAATGTTGGGGGGGAGGGGGGAGAATCAAGAGGCTAAGGTTCACGGTAGAACTTGCTCTCGCTGGTTTGAGGCAGAACAAGAGTGAAAAGGGGGAAGGGCAGATCCACCACTGGGGACAAGGTGGTGGAGGCCAAAAGGAAAAGGGGAGGGAAAAGGGGTATGGGGGAGGGGTAAGTTTGTTATCATTAAAGTTGATTGTAACGGCTCGGGTTAATAAACTGTAAGGGCTCGGGTTAATAAACTGCAGCCTAATTTAAAGCCAAAACAGTTGTGTATTTATTGGGGGGGGCCTCAGGACAGCAAATGGAGTGCACGTATTTCCCTCCCTATGTTATAGTTGCGCCCATCAAAAACAAGTACAGAAAAGCAGAAAAAACTGCTTTTCTGCACTGCCTCCTACTTAATATCGTTGTTCGTTTTCCTTACCGGCAGACAGCCACAAAAACAGACGCCGATAAACCCGGCGTTCATTTTCGTGACTACCATTCGCTGGTAAGGAAAACCGGCATCAGTTTTCCTTACCGGCAGACGGCCGTCACGAAAACCAATGCCAATACACTTGGCGTCGGTTTTCCTTACTGGCAGATGGCAATCCCAAAAATTGAATGCCGGGTCCGAATGTCACTTTTTTTTTTTTACTTTTGTTTCTTTTAGTTTTCATCCTACCGCCGATAAACCCGGTGTCAATTTTCGTGATTGCCATCCGCCGGTAAGGAAAACCAACACCGAGTCTATTGGCGTCTGTTTTCCTTACTGCTGTACGCCAGTCACAAAAACCGACGCCAGGTTTATTGCTTCGGTTTTCGTGGCTGTCCGCCGGTAAGGAAAATCAATGCCGATAACCTCGGCATACGGCAATCACGAAAACCGACTGGGTTTGCATTAGCAAGGATGCACTAGGGTCTTCCTTGCCAATGTGACCCCCTCATTTAAATATTGCATGCCGGCGCCTTAAGAGAGCGGGCACTAACTGTTCAGCACCCGCTTTCTACATGACTCTATTGCATCAGCCCCTTAGTGCAAGGGGAATTAAACAAATATTTTGCAGCAAATTTTAAAAGCCCTGCATGAGTAAATCCAGCTGTATTTACGCACGCAGGGGGGTTACACGCGCCGAGCCTATTTTGCATAGGCCCGGCGACACGCACAAGCCTCGGGGCTTGAAAAAAGGGGCGGGCTTGGGCGGTCCGGGGCAGGGGCATGGCCAGAGGCCTCCGTAGGGCCTCTAAGCTGGGGGATTGCACACCGGCACTCGGCTGGCACGCGCAACCCATGCCTGCCCGGAAGCAGGCGCAACTTTAAAAACAAAGGTCGGGGGGGTTAGGTAGGGGGGGGGGAGCGGAAGGAAAGTTCCCTCCGAGGCCGCTCCAAGGGAACGGGGAAAGCCATTAGGGCTCCCCTTGGGCTCGGCGCGCGCAAAGTGCACAAGTGTGTACGCCCTTGTGCGTGCCGACCTCGGATTTTATAACATGCGTGTAGCTGCGCACACGTTATAAAATCGGACGTAGATTTGTGCGCACCGGATTGCGTGCACAAATCTACGCCCATGCATAGCTATTAAAATCCATCCCTTTGCATATTAAAACTGCGTGCGTGGTGCCTTTAACGCGCTGACATGCCCGCAATAGCCTGCGGGAGGCTCGAGCTCCGGGGCCGTCCCTTACCCCGTTTCTGCCGAGAGGTATCTCCGTCCTCCGCCTCAGGGGAGAAATCGTGGACAGTCACTCCCTGCCCCTCCCTTTCTTCCACCTCATCCGCTCTCCTCATCCCAGGGCAAGAAGAATTAAAGCAAACAAAAAAAAATCTACATCCAGACTTCGATTTACAAAACAATGCAAGAGAAGAGGAAAAAGCGAGCAGCAGCAGCGAAAGAAACAATCTGCAGGGCTGAGCTTTCCTTTCCATACTTTATTTTTTGTTGTGTAAGCCTAAAGGAAATGAGCAGTTTCCTTTAATCGGAAGCACCGCCCCCTCAGTGAGCTGCAGCTGTTCTACAAAACTCTTCTGAGTATGAGACAGAAATGTTACCTCAAGTGCAAGATAGAAAGTTCAACCCCTGACAACAGATCCCACCATGATGTTACAAGATAGAATACAATCTATATTCTTATGTTTTTGTTTTTAAATTTAATAAGATATTATTTTGTATTTCATTTAACTATGTAATTATTAGCGCGATATATGTGTTATGGGTAATGGATTTTTGTGAATTTTGCTACTGCAAATTCAAATATTGTTAACCGCCTTGATATTAACTTGAAAGTCGGTATACAAAGTTAAATAAATAAATAAATAAATATATTAGAGGATGCCAAGATGAGAGGTTTCTTAACCACAAGAGAATTCAATTTCCTCCAAGTACGACATCCTCGGACGCCAGTTATATACGGAGTCTCCAAGATACATAAAACTCTCACGAGACCACCACATCGTCCAATAATTTCAGCCAATGGTTCAATATTAGAACCCTTGGCACAATTCATAGACCATTTCTTACGTCCACAAGTACCATTGGCAAAATCATACGTACAAGACACATCAGACATACTATCCAAGTTGGCACAATTACAATCTGTAGCAGAAGACAGCCTCTTGGTTACTCTGGACATAGAGGCATTGTATACAAATATACCCCAGATAGAAGCTTTATCAATCGTGAAGGAGGTATTAATAAGGAGAACACGCCCGCACAGAATACCCACATCTTTCTTGCAGAAACTAGCAGAAATCATTCTGTTCCACAATTATTTTGCATTCCAACAAAAGTATTTCTTACAAGTGCATGGTGTGGCAATGGGGTCCCCAGTGGCCCCCGACGTAGCAAATCTCTTCGTGGCGAAATTTGAAGAGTCTACAGTCTACACTTCTGGATTCTTTAAGCATGTCACACAATGGACCAGATACATAGATGATGTCTTCTTTATATGGACTGATACAGAAGTCACACTATTACAGTTCCATCAGTGGCTGAATCAAGCGCATCCCAACTTAAAATTCACCATCACATACCATAAGGAGACTATATCCTATTTAGACATTAAAATAATTAAGAAGGGATCAACATTACAAACCACCCTATACAGGAAACCAACGGATAGAAATAATTTACTCCGCTTCGACAGCCATCATCCAAGGAGGTTCAAAGAAGGCTTACCGGTTGGTCAATATTTTAGGATACGTAGGTTATGCTCAGAAGAAGCAGAATTCCACAAACAAGCACAAACATTATCTTCACGGTTTGCGGTCAGAGGCTATCCCAGACAGGTCATCAATCACGCTTACAAAAGGGCAATATATTCCAATAGGGAATCCCTCTTGCAATACAAGCACAAACCGAACAGCACACAATTAATTTGCGTGCTCCAGCATACCCAATTGACCACACAGATTAGAAACATCCTTATGAAATATTGGCACATCCTCAGTCCATATCCAATATTCCCTCAAGTGCCCATGTTTGCATATTCAAGAGGACGTAACATAAGACAACATATCATCAGGGCAGCAATCTCAGAACCTATTAATCCTGTCACCACAGGGCAAACAATTTGTGGAAAATGCATATTCTGCGCACAAGCCCACCAGGGTACCAGCTGGACCCATCCAAGCACAGGGTATGTGACCAAGTTGAACAATGACGTCAATTGCAACTCGGACCACGTGATATACATTTTGCATTGCCCCTGTCCTAAGATATATGTTGGCAGGACTAAGAGGAAAATACGAATTCGACTCACAGAACACAAATGTAGGATAAATAATAAAGATCTGAAGGCCCCTGTGGTACAACATTGTGTGGATACAGGTCACTCATTTGGAGATTTGGAATGGGCAGTGCTAGAACAAGTGAGGGCATCATGGTGAGGCGGCAATCGTGACATCATTCTTAACAGAAAAGAGAATCAGTGGATTCACCGCTTGAATACATTAGAACCCTTTGGACTCAATGATAAAATTGAGTGGTTGTCACTTATCTAGTATCTACCCCCGACATAGCAACCCGAGTGACGGGCAGTGCCAGAATAAGTGAGGGTATCATGGCGAGGTGGCAATCATGAAATCATTCCAAATAGAAAAGAGAATCAGTTGATCCACTGCTTTAATTCATCAGAACCCCATGGACTCAATGATAAAATTGAGTGGTTGTCACTTATCCAGCATCCACCCCCGTCATAATAACCTGAGTGACGTCAACAGCACCGCCCCACACGTCATGAGCTCGACTCGAAAGAACCCCTTTAAAAATGGCGACTTTTCTCGCCGACTCCCACGCTAGCAACAGGAGCAGGTCGCGGCAGCCGCGAGTTATAAAGTAAGTACCGAACATTTTAAAATGCAGGTTATGCTACAAAAGCTTTTTTCAGCGGGTCCTGTATACACACATCTTTCTAAACACGCTGCAAGTCTAATTAGGAATAAACTCTGCATTCTACAGCGGAGCTCAACAATCAGCACCCCTAGCGCCGAAGTCCACAGTTTTCAACAAAGCCACTGTAACAAGTATGTATTCCGGACTCCGGTCAGAGCAACCCCACTAAGTGACAGTGAATGTCAATAGCTTCAGGATGTATAGTAATGGTTTATTTTTATGTTATGCAGTTGCCACAGTGTTTGAGCGGTCTCTCTTGCCAAAGCACAGCCCGTGAAGAAGGAGCATACGCTCCGAAACGCCTTGGTGTCGGCAGCACAAGATTGACTACACACTCGCAAGTATATGTTAAGTAGTGGCTTTAATATAAAGAAAACAATTTGAAGAGCACGCAAACCAGTGGACACAATCATAAATTTAAGACCTCATTGAGGTGCCTAATGATTTAAAAGCCAGAATATGGCTCACATACACGATAGCTGAACATTATTGTATAGCATCGTATGAAGGCACTCTCAATCCACATCCTTTATATATAACAAGTCTTGTATTTATTGAAGTCAAAAAGCAAACATAATGTTAGGGATTAGGAAGTCAATGGTTAATAAAACGGAAAATGTCATAATGCCTCTGTATCGCTCCATGGTGAGACCGCACCTTGAATACTGTGTACAATTCTGGTCACCGCATCTCAAAAAAGATATAGTTGCGATGGAGAAGGTACAGAGAAGGGCAACCAAAATGATAAAGGGGATGGAACAGCTCCCCTATGAGGAAAGGCTGAAGAGGTTAGGGCTGTTCAGCTTGGAGAAGAGACGGCTGAGGGGGGATATGATAGAGGTCTTTAAGATCATGAGAGGTCTTGAACGAGTAGATGTGAATCGGTTATTTACACTTTCGAATAATAGAAGGACTAGGGGGCATTCCATGAAGTTAGCAAGTAGCACATTTAAGACTAATCGGAGAAAATTCTTTTTCACTCAATGCACAATAAAGCTCTGGAATTTGTTGCCAGAGGATGTGGTTAGTGCAGTTAGTGTAGCTGGGTTCAAAAAAGATTTGGATAAGTTCTTGGAGGAGAAGTCCATTAATGGGTATTAATCAATTATACTTAGGGAATAGCCACTGCTATTAATTGCATCAGTAGCATGGGATCTTCTTGGTGTTTGGGTAATTGCCAGGTTCTTATGGCCTGGATTGGCCACTGTTGGAAACAGGATGCTGGGCTTGATGGACCCTTGGTCTGTCCCAGCATGGCAATTTCTTATGTCATTATGTTCTCTGACCTCATCGGAGTCGGACCTGCCTCCCGGTTGCTTTCTGGAGTTGGGGGTGGTGCTTTGAGTTGTTTCAGGCGCGCATCAGGGGAAACCTGCAAGAACAGCAGCCCCAGTGCAGGTTTGTTTCAAACAAGCTTGAAGAGGTTTTCTGAATTGCTTCATAAAGTCTCATTATTAGGAACGGAGAATGCGCTCAAGCGTTACAATAAAGGGCTCTCTCTTGAGGTCCCATAAGGTTCGGATAGGTTCCCAGCTAACAGGAAGACGTAGCCTTCAGCTGCCTTTAATATCCATTCATTTCACTTTTATTTATGTACTGCAGAGTGCCTGATAAGAACATAAGAAGCTACTGTACTGGGTCAGACCAAGGGTCCATCAAGCCCAGCATCCTCTGTCCAACAGTGGCTAATCTACGATACAAGTTCCTGGCAAGTACCCAAACATTAAATACATCTATTGCTTATTAATTAATAGCAGTTTATGGATTTATCCTCTAGGAACTTATCCAAATCTTTTTTAAACCCAGTTTCAGTTACTGCTGTAACCACATTGTTCACAATAATAACATTTCTATAGGAAACGCTGCCAGATTCATCTGCTCTTAGCTTTCAGGTCGATCCAGTAAGGGCAGGTAGGAAGAGCTGCGTTAGTGCCGGGTGCACCCGCGGTTGCTACAGTCCTGCTCACCTACCGCTCGATCCTGTACTCTAATCTCATGCAAATGTAAGCAGCGTCCAAGAAGCGTTAGGCGAAGCGTTAGGCCCGCGCAACCCATTTTATTGTATAGGCGCTTAATACAGCGCCTATACAGTATCCTGGGTGCGCTGGTACCTGTCATTTCAAATGACATTTGAAATGACAGGTACCAGGAAGTGGATCCCAACTTTAACCCATGAAAACCTAAAAAAACCTAAAATCCCCTCCTCCCGAAGTGGCTCGGCATGTGCCAACTTACCTTTTGTTGTTTTTCAGCCCTTTCAGCCTTCTCTGCCGTCCTTT
>NW_021820281.1:69298-257777 GCF_901001135.1 Rhinatrema bivittatum | reverse complement strand
GGGTTCCAATACAGATCCCTGAGGCATCTTTTTACACCTCCCAGGAGTGTTTTCAGTGGCAAACCAGATCCTGTGATTGGAAGAGGACTACCTTACCTTCAGGAAAAGGGTTAAAACCTTTCTTTTTCAACATATATGGGAAGAGTATTTTAGATGATTGTTAGCTGTTTATAATAGCCTTTGGATTTTGGTTTTATTTTAGGTCATATTTATTTTGTATTTTCATGCTTTATGTTTTTTTGTGAGTTATGGTGTTTTTTGCTTGAAACAAGCATGTTAGCCCCATTGGATGTGGAAAATATGACACTGGTGAGAGAATTCCTTATTCTGGGACTTTCTGATAATCCCCAGCTGCAGGTTCCCCTCTTCCTGGTCTTCCTGCTCATCTACCTATATCATACTGCTGGGGAACCTTGTGATTTTCACAGTGACCTGTGCTGACCCCCGCCTGCACACCCCTATGTACTTCTTCTCAGTAACTTGTCACTCATAGACATCTGTTGCACCTCCATCATTATCCCAAAACTGCTGAGGATCTTTCTCACAGGGGATAAGAGCATTTCTTATGTGGGGTGCATTGTGCAGCTCTATTTCTTCATGGACCTTGGTGGTACTGAAGACATCCTCCTCACTGCATGGCTTATGACCGCTATGCTACTTTTCTGCAAGCACTTCCACTATTCCCTCATTGTAGGCTCTCTACTGTCTGAGATGATCACAGCTTCTGTCACCCACCTTTCATTCTATGAATCTATTGTGGTTGATCATTTCTTCTGTGACCTCATGCCATTGTTAAAGCTTTCCTGCACTGACACGGTCAGCACACAAAGCTTAGTGTTTGTTATAAGTGCATTGATGGTGGTGCCTGCCTTCTTTGTGACTCTTGTATCTATACTAACATAGTCTCAACCATCCTGAGGATCCGCTCTGCAGAGAGGAAGCGTAAGTCCTTCTCCACCTGCTCCTCTCACCTCACCGTTGTCTCTGTGTATTATTTGTCAATGTTTTGTTTGTATCTGAGACCTGCCTCGACATACTCCCAGGAGCAGGGTAAAATCCTATCTGTGGTTTTCATGACTCTGATCCACATGTTGAACCCCATCATTTACAGTCTGAGGAACAAGGAGGTAAAGAACGCAGTTAGGAGGGTCATAGGGAAGTAGCTTCTGGGACAGATGGTAAATCACAGTAGCTGTTATTATAGAAAATTCCAATTTCTAGTGGGGTTCAAGATTATTCTCCCTTTAAAACAGAAAAGGTAGATCCCTGGTTTGATCCCTGTGTTTGGTCTTTTATTCTTCAGCTCAGCTGGGGTTTGTGGATGAGGCAGAAGAATTCACAGCCCCCTGGAGGAGAGAGTTGTGGTCATTGCTCTCCAAATCCAGTGGCTGGATTTGGAGCTCATGATTGCAGGGTTCTGGAAGCTTCACTGGTACATGGACCCAACCCAGGACTGCAATAACATTGGGGAGGAAGAGACTTGTGCATTAAGAATTGTGAGTAAAGACTAAGGGAAAGAGCCTCATTCTTTTATAGTGTGTGAGACTTGGGTTAAACTGGAAGAGGATCTGGGAGTCTTGTTCCTGTCCTTTGTGGTGAGGGAAGGCTAAAAATTTCAAAGAAATAAGCATATTTATGGTTGTTTTGAATGAAGAACGGTAGTCTGGGAATTGTATACCTTGATAATCCTGGCAAATGGTGACATTGGGACAATTATTTAACTTTTACGCAAAGGCTGAGTGAGTGTGTACTATACGCCACAGGCCGTTCCAAGTACTACATTTCGAGGTAAAAATTTTACTTTTGTCTGTTATTTCCCATGAATTCTGATTATTCATAGTTGCTGGCTAGGAAAATCCAGAAATAAAGTGAAGACTTTGGTTATTTGAAAATGGTGGGTCTTTATTTTTTTATCCCAATTCTGGGGCCCAGAGTTCATAGAGGGGAGAAGGGAGAATGTCCCTCCTGTCCAGTAAACAGAAGACTGGTGTCTTAACCCCTGCGACTCTGTTCTGGTCCACTTCACCACCTACATGAGCAGCTGACCTGAACCCACTAAATACATTTAGGAGAAGGACCTTTCTAGCAGTCGTGAAAGCCCTCCCACCATTTATGTAACTTAGATGGGGTTACACATTATTTACCAAACAATCTGTCCACTGCAGATATCAACATACCAGGCCAATGTAGGGGGTGTTCAATAATTTGAGACCCTGCTGAGCACATATCTGATCATTTGTGGAGTGAGTGAGGTAAATGCACTCGTACATGTAAAAGTTCCTGTATCCCTCTAGGAGATGTTTAAACTCATTCCAGGAACCTAATATTGTATAACTACATCATGAGTTATTTCTCCCTGGTATGCATCACGTTGCACTTAATCCACATTACATTTCATCTGCAGGAGGACCTTGTGAGACTGGAAAATCATTAGGTTCCACCCAGAAAAGAGATCTAGGCATCATAGTAGATAATACAATGAAATTGTCAGCTCAGTGTGCTGCGGCAGTCAAAAAAAGCAAACAGAATGTTAGGAATTATTAGGAAGGGAATGGTGAATAAAATGGATAATGTCATAATGCCTCTGTATTGCTCCATGGTGAGACCGCACCTTGAATATTGTATACAACTCTGGTTTGATGCATCCCAAAAAGATATAGTTGGAGAAGGTTCAGAGAAGGGCAACCAAAATGATAATGGGATGGAACAGCTCCCCAGTTAGCATGTAGCACATTTAAAATTAATCAGAGAAAAATATTTTTCATTCAATGCACAATTAAACTTTGGAATTTGTTGCCAAGCATGTGGTTAGTGGCAGTTAGTGTAGCTGGGTTTTAAAAAGGTTTGGATAAGTTCTTGGAGGAGAAGTCCATTACCTGCTATTAATCATGTTGACTTAGAAAATAGCTACTGCTATTACTAGCAACAGTAGCATGAGATCTACTTAGTGTTTGGGTACTTGCCAGGTACTTGTGGCCTGGATTGGCCTCTGTTAGAAACAGGATGCTGGGCTTTATGGACCCTTGGTGTGACCCAGTATGGCATGTTCTTTTCTTTCTTATGTTTTCAGCCCTGCGTGCATTCAGCTTCAAACCTGTGCCGGAATCCATCATTAACTATAATGTTCTCCAGGAGGAAACTTCTACTGGCCCCCAGAATCCAAGGGCTCAAACTGCAGAGTAGGGGGCTGACTAGGCTGAAGACCAGTCCTAGTCCTGCTTTAAAGTTCCTTGCTACTTCTGTGGAGGTGATCCCAGATTTCAGCTTGCTAGACCATGATACATAAGCTTAGCACTTCAAGAATAAATAGAAATAGAAAGGTTGACTTAATTTTTCCCTCCTTTTTCTCTTCAAAATTCATGAGAGAGACCCCCGCTGGACCACCAGGGACTTTTGGCAAGTCTTGGGGAACCCTCCTGACCCCCACAAGACTTGCCAAAAGTCCAGCAGGTGTCCGGGAGTGACCTCCTGCACTCCGGCCGTCGAATGCCAGTATTCAAAATTGGGCCAATAGCCTTTGCCCTTACTATGTCACAGGGGCTACAGGTGCCATTGGTCAGCCCCTGTCACATGGTAGGAGCACAAGATGGCACCGTATAAAATGTATAAATAATAAACAAGAACAGAACATGACATGACCCTTCCCTAAAGAGCTCAAAACTTACAAGAAGGCTTGATATGACAGACAAGATCCTCAAGGGACGTGGTACAGAGCGGGGAAGAGACTGTGAGGGCTGCAGCAGCTGGAGAGGAGGAGGTGAGAGGAGATCTCAGAGAAGGCAGCTGAAAGTGCTCTTGGGATGGGAATTGGTGAGTGAGAAACAGTAAGGAGGGGTCTTTGTAAAGGACATGAATTTATGAACCTCAAATGTTGACCCTTGATCAGTGCAAGTGAAGATGAGATCAGACTTTCTCTAAAACTTCTCTACACTAACAGGAGATTCCATCACCAGAGCTGGAGTAGAGCAGAATGAGGGTCCAAAACATATTCTCCCCCACAGATCAATCACTTCTAAACTCTCAAGATAACTCAGGCACAGAGAAGAAAACTTCCCTTAATTGTCTGTGAGACTTTTTAATTTCCCAGATAGAGCAATTTTTTCCCCAGTTCCCATTCATAAAGCATTTAAGATACCCGAGGTTGTCCCTCGCCTGATCCACATGGAGGAGAGGAGGCAGCGCTGCAAGACAGGTAAGGAGAAACCCAGCAATCCTGTAATGTGCGACTTTAATGCCTTCTGTGCACTGCGTTATCTCATCAGGCACAATTTTGTTGTTGCAACTGTATGTATTTTCTCTGAACAGTACGAAAGTGTAGGAAGCCAAGGGAGGACTAATATCTCCTTTAAAATATTCCAATTTTTAGATCTGTAACTGCATGCACAGACTTGGGTTGGGCAAAGCGAGAGAGAGAGAGAGAGAGAGTGAGAGAGTGAGTACCTGGGATGTGTGTGAGGGTGGGAGGTGAGCAGAGCAAGGCTGGGGTGCTTGGCTCACTCAGAACTGTGAGTGCTGAGAGACTGTGCCAGCTTTGGGAGGTGGGAGGGGAACTGTAATATGAAGCTTAGAGGGAGATAGGGGAGCTTGGAAACGCTGGAGCACCAAGTAGATCCACCCGTGGAAGAGGAGTCAGCTTACTGAGCTGTGTGGCCCAGCAGTGCCCACATTACACAGAGAGCAGAAGTGGTAAGAAGGGGGCTTGAATCAAGACGAGTTGTATCCAAACCTCTGCTCTGCCTCCTGTAAGGAATCTGTGCTGGTGGTCATCCCCTGCTCTCTCAATCCCCTACAGCCTTCTCCTCCACATTTTTGTAGCATCCGTGCATTCAGAAAACCTGAATGCACGGATGGTAGTCAGCCAGTGAGAACAAAGAGAAGATCCAGGATAGGGAGGGAGCGAGATAAGGACCTGCTATCAGGATGTCCCATGGAGGAGTCAGTGCAGCCCAGGGCCAGATCAGCCAGTGAGAACAAAGAGAAGATCCAGGATAGGGAGGGAGCGAGATAAGGACCTGCTATCAGGATGTCCCATGGAGGAGTCAGTGCAGGCCCAGGGCCAGGATCAGCCAGTGAGAACAAAGAGAGGATCCAGAATAGGGAGGGAGCGAGATAAGGACCTGCTATCAGGATGTCCCATGGAGATCAGTGCAGCCCAGGACCAGGATCAGCCAGTGAGAACAAAGAGAGGATCCAGGATAGGGAGGGAAGCGAGATAAGGACCTGCTATCAGGATGTCCCATGGAGATCAGTGCAGCCCAGGGCCAGGGCACCCTTTACTTCCACCCCCAGCAACCTCAAGAAGGAGAGGATAGCAAGTGAAGAGGCTGGAGCACAGAAGACACGCTCAGTAATGTTTCTGGTCCAGTAGATGTGCTAAGATTTGGTCTTTTCCACTTTTGAAACTCCTGTACTGCTGAATTTTAATCCATCTATGAGCAAAGCCAGGAGAGGATATCAGGAGTCAGGACAGCTACTGCGGTTCCACCTTGGGTTGGAAGATAAAGAGGCTGCACAGGAATGAAACACATGGAAGAATGATGAAGGGGAGAGATAAAGGAAAGAGGGACTAGGGGAGAAGGATGTATGTTGGGGAGAAAACTGGTTCAGAAAATAAGATGAGAAGATGGGAGGAAGAGACTTCAGGGAGAAAAAGATGGAGGGAGAGAGGCTGCAGGGGATGAGAAACTGCAGGGAAGGAAGGGGATGAGGTTTCAGGGGATGATAAACTGCAGGGAAGGAAGGTAAATAAGAGGTGACATGGAGAGACCTCAGATAAAAAGGGTGGCAGGAGGGAGAGACTGCAGGGGAGAGGAAATGGAGAAGGTTTTGAGGAGGGAGAGAGAAAAAAGATTGCAGAGACATGGGAGGAAAAGAGGAGAGAGGAAAGGGATCATGCGGGGAAAGAGGAAGAATTGCCGTGGAGAGGGGGAAAAAAGGAATTGGTTTGAGGAAAAAGAGATGGAAAAGATAATGGAGGAATACATGAGAGGAAAGAGTAACTGAGAGCAGAAACGTTTCATGAGAGAAGAATGAAGGAAAGAGACAGAACAGTGAAAGATAACAGAGAGGGGAGGTTACAGCGTCAGACACTGAATGTTAGGGGAATAAGCACTGATTTAATAGTTCTGCGGCACAATTTCCCTCCCTGCTGCATGGCACAGCAGTGACGGCTCCACAAAGCATTCACCGTAAAATATTCCATTTGTGAGTGAAATGAGGACACAAGGATTCAGGAGAGGGAAGGACAGAGACAGGGGGAGGGGATGGAGGAAGAGGACCAGAAGCAGTCCTGAAGGTGGTAAGAGAAGCTGCAGAGGGAAAGATGGGAGGGAAGCAGGAGAGAGTGAGGATTGTTTTATGTTGTTTTGCACCACTCAGAGCTGCTAAAGATGGAGAACCAGGAAGAAGAATCTATTAGAGTGGAAGAGGGTTAGTTGGATTTTCTGGTGAACATCATAGTGCAGAAATCACAGTTCGGGCGCTGTTGCACTTCTTCTCTTGGTAGATGCATAGGTCAGTGACCCTTAGTACAATTTAGAGATTTATTCAGAAGCCCCCACT
This sequence comes from Rhinatrema bivittatum, assembly GCF_901001135.1. Taxonomy (NCBI): domain Eukaryota; kingdom Metazoa; phylum Chordata; class Amphibia; order Gymnophiona; family Rhinatrematidae; genus Rhinatrema; species Rhinatrema bivittatum. Next base: position 251,216 of record NW_021820281.1, on the reverse strand, counting down.
GGTATCAGACCCTCTTAGCAAAGAACAAGGAAGACAAGAACATGGTGGGCTGAGCAATGGTCCGAGAGCCCAGAATCCTGTCGATGACAGTGGCCAGTCTGGATCAGCTGCAAGTGTCCCTCAGATCCTGCTCTTTTTCCTTTAAATATTTTTTTTTCCACGGAGAGTTTATTATGACTGAATCTCCTACCTGCAACCAAGATGAGCCACAGGGATCTGATGTATCAGAGGGTAGGGCGGAGACTGTCTGAAAGGACATTGATAAAAGGGATTAAGCTGAAAGTAAGAAGCTGAATATCTCAATATAATGACGACCCGACAAGCGCCTGCGGGGAGGGACCCCTTAACGTGGCGCTTGCCGGCCGGTCCACCCCCGCCTCTTCCCTCTCCAGCCCCGGGATCTGCTTACCTTGTGCGATCCCGGGGATCGGCGGCCAGGCGGCGGTGGGGGCTGAGCTCCTCCGGCAGGGCGGGCGCTTCGGGAGGGCTGGGGCGGGCACGGGGCGCGATGACGTCACCGCGCCGGCGCACAACCCCCGCGAGAATCTCGGCCCGAGGTCTCGCGAGACCTCGGGCCTCAAATACAGGGCGAACGCCGGGCCAGGCCTTTTCGACTGGCCGGCGCTCGCGTTGCCCACCCACCCACCCACCCAAAACAGGAGCTCCAATGAGGAAGGGTCTCAAGGCCCGAGAAGGGGAGCAATGGGAACGGTTAGTCAGAAGTTAAGGATAGCTCAGAATTTGACAGTTGGAAGTTGTCGCGGCAGTATTGGTGGCGGGGGTACCCGAGTCAGGGGGGGCCAGGAGGGGCCCGGAGGACACGGTGGACAAACCGGGGTCCGAGAGGAAGGAGAAGTGCGTAGAGTTGGGCGTGGGCTGCCCGGGGTGGCCCCTCGGCTTGGACATGGCGGGGGGCCGAGAAGATTGTGCGGCGGGCTGGCTAAAATGGCGGACGCCGGTACGAAGCCTGGTTTAGATATATTTGATGGACGCACTCATACTCGGGTACCGAAAAGTTTGGTTTATATATTAATTATTAATAAAAGCTGCGGCCTATTTTCACCAATAACAGTATACGTGTGGTTATTTTATGGTTATATATGACAAAGGGAAAAGGGGGGGGGGACACGGGAGTGCAAGCTGCCAACGTTATGCATTATACATGTTCCACACAGAAATCTGAGATCGGCTAATAAGGCACTACTGACTATTCCATCTCTTACGTCAGAACGACTCACACATGTACGGGAGCGAGCTCTATCTCTGGCAGGACCCACGTTATGGAATTCAATGCCTTGGAGATAAGACTGCAGAGAAACGTCAAACCTTTCAAAGGAAGCCTAAAACGTGGCTTTTTATAAAGAGAATGAAGAAAGCAAATAAGATCGTAACTCAGCACCGAGTATATCGTTTTTTTAGTTTTCTTTTTCTTTCCCACCATTAAATACACCTTAGATTGTTAACGTTATATATGAACAGCAAAAGAAACTTTTCAACCTAATGAAAACAAAACTCAACAAATAGTTTTATATTAAAAGAACCCTGTTACCACTCATTGTTGGCACGTCTATAATGTGTTATCTATTTTAAACAATTTCTATTAATTTATGTGCCTTTTTGTAAACCGTTGTGATGGTAAATTAACTGAACGACGGTATAGAAAAGATTTTAAATCAATCAATCAATCAAATAAATAAATAAATCTAATTTAAAGAGAGCTCTTTTGTAAGAGCTGGGAACTAGGAACCAAAAGAAATTCTGAGCTGTAATTCCCAGCTCTGCCTTGGGTTGTTTGATGTTGGGGGAGGCACTTCTCCATCTGCTTGAGTTCATTTTTAAAAAGTTTTTATTGTCAATCAGAATACTTTCAGTTGTAAAGATAACAGTTAGGGGCGGATTTTAAGAGCCCTGCTCGCGTAAATCTGCCCGGATTTACGCGAGCAGGGCCTTGCGCGCTGGTGCGCCTATGTTCCATAGGCCTATGTTCCATAGGCGCACCGGCGCGGGCAGAGCCCTGGGACTCGCGTAAGTCCCGGGGTTTTTCGAGGGGGCATGTCGGGGGCGTGTCGGGGGCGTGTCAGATCGGCGCGGCGTTTTGGGGGCGGGACGCGGCGTTTCGGGGGCGGGCCCAGGGGCGTGGTTTCAGCCCGGGCGGTCCGGGGGTGTGGCCGTGCCCTCCGGAACCGCCCCCAGGTCCCGTCTCGGCGCGCTCGAGGCCCGCTGGCGCGCGGGGATTTACTTCTCCCTCCGGGAGGCGTAAATCCCCCGACAAAGGTGGGGGGAGGGTTCTATATAGGGCCGGGGGGGGGTGGGTTAGATAGAGGAAGGGAGGGGAAGGTGAGGGGAGGGCGAAATCAGAGCGGCCTTGGAGGGAACGGCGGCAGGCTGCGCGGCTCAGCGCGCGCCGGCTACACAAAATCGGCAGCCTTGCGCGCGCCGATCCAGGACTTTAGCGGATACGCGCGGCTACGCGCGTATCTACTAAAATCCAGCGTACTTTTGTTTGTGCATGATGCGCCAACAAAAGTACGCGAAGGCGCGCTTTTTGAAAATCTACCCCTTAATATTTACAGCTATGAGCAGCCACTTAACTCTGAAGTCAAATTCACATATTTAAAAAAATTGATTATCTGTTGCCTTAATTTGCAAAAATGTTATCACCCTACCATTCATTCATTTCTGCCTACCAGTTCTAATCACTGGCTGTATCAGTGACTCTGTGAGACCTTGGGTGTTGTGGTTCCCGGTCGCGGCAGGCCACGGCTGGTTCCCCCTACCTCTTCTAATGTGGCGTGGTTGCTCCTCCCATGCGGCTCTGAACACTGCTGTTCTCCTCCCAGCGGGGCTCCCCCTAAGCGTGCACGGGTGGAAGATCCCACCTCTTAAAAAGGCCGGAGTGGGAAATTTCGACCCAGCCCCGGTGGATGACGTCAGGACTGAGGGAGTGTTTAAACCCTGCCTCAGTCCCCAGTCCTCGGAGTGCTAGTTGCTGATCCTGATGTCTTCAGGCTCCTGTCCTCTGATTCTGCTCCAGGTCCTCTTCTTGTTCCTGTTCCTGTCCGTGGTTCCTGAGTCCTTTTCTGGTGTTTCCTGTTCCCTGCATTCCAGCCTGTACCATGTTCCCGACTCCGTTCCTCTCCTCATTCTCCAGTTCCTGTGCTTCCCTCCTCGGCTTGATCTCCTGGTTCTGACTTCTGCTTGTCTCCTCATCTTTGCTCGTCTGCTGCCTGTCTTGACACTTGGCTTGGTTCCTGGTCTTGCCCGAATGCCGCCTGCCCCAGATTTTTGGATTGGACTCTCATTCTGCACCTCTGCTGCCAGCCATGACCTGGACTCCTGACTGTCTTTGCCTGCCGCCGCTCCAGTCCTCGTTGAGGAGACCCGCACCTAAGACCTGCTGGCCCCAGCACCCAAGGGCTCAACCTGAAGTGGACGAGGGCTGGTATAGGTGAAGCTCCAGCTGGTGACGATAACCATTAGGGGGCCTTCCCTCAGTGGAACTACCAGCCCTCGTCCCGATCCAAGGATCCACAATCTCAACATTGGGAAAATAATTTTATCACTCTTTGCCTCAGCTCTAATCCCTGACTTGTCACTGACTTGTAGACCTAATTTTAAAACTTCTTTTCTTTCAGACACAGAATAGGATGAGATCGTTTGCTAACAGAAAACCCTTGGCTGTAAATCTCCTTCAGTGCAATGAACGTCCACCACATTGCCCATGAGTTGTAAGTGACACCTGATGAGGTGCAGATCAGCGACTTCCACTGCTGGCCACATTGCAGCATCTGTAAAACTCAATGACATCTGCAGTTAATATATTTGTCATTTACAATTTCTTATTGCAGCTCCAGAACTGTTTTTAGTGGCAGGATCGATTCTGTAGAACTCTCTTTTGCTAGATTAGTGATTGGAAGGGGATTACCTTGCCTTCAAGAAAAGTGTTAAAATGTCTTTATTTCAACAGACATTTGGGTAGAGTGTTTTTGATGACTGTTAACTTGTTATAATAGGTTTTATATTTTGGTTTTATTATAAGTGATCTTGTTTATTTTGTATGCTTATTGTATGTCCATGTTTTATGTTTATTGTGTGAGTTATGGTCTTCACTGCTTGAAGCCAGCTTATCATACCAACAGGGACAGAAATGTTCAGAAGTTCATAAATAAAATAAATAACAGTGTGATTGTCCCAATGGATCTAGAAAATATAACGATGGTGACAGAATTTATTATTCTGGGGCTTTCTGATAATCCCCAGCTGCAGGTTCCCCTCTTCCTGGTCTTCCTGCTCATCTACCTGATCACCCTGCTGGGGAACCTTGTGATTATCACAGTGACCTGTGCTGACCCCCGCCTGCACACCCCCATGTACTTCTTCCTCAGTAACCTCTCTCTCACGGACATCTGCTGCACATGCACCATCACCCCAAAACTGCTGATGATCTTCCTCTCAGGGGATAAGACCATTTCCTATGCTGGGTGCATGGTGCAGCTCTATTTCTTCATAGGCTTTGCTGGCACTGAAGATCTCCTCCTTGCTGCCATGGCTTATGACCGCTATGCTGCAGTCTGTGACCCCTTGCACTATTCCCTCATTATGAATCACAGAGTCTGTGTCCTGCTGGCTGCTGCTTCCTGGATCATCGGCTTTCTACCACCTGAGACAATCACAGTTTCTGTCACCCGCCTTTCATTCTGTGCCTCTAATGTGGTTGATCATTTCTTCTGTGACCTCATGCCACTGCTAAAGCTTTCCTGTACTGACACGGCCACTACACAAAGCTTAGTGTTTGTTGCAACTGCATTGATGGCAGTACCTGCCTTCCTTGTGATTCTTACATCTTATACCTACATCATCTCAGCCATTCTGAGGATCCGCTCTGCAGAGGGGAAGCATAAAGCCTTCTCCACCTGCTCCTCTCACCTCACTGTGGTCTCCATTTATTATTTTTCTCTGTTCTTTATGTACATGAGACCCACTTCAACTTACTCCCAGGAGCAGGGTAAAATCTTGTCTATGCTCTACACAGCTGTCACCCCCATGCTGAATCCCATCATTTACAGTCTGAGGAACCAGGAGGTAAAAAACGCAGTGAGGAAAGTCTTGGGGAAATAGCTTCTGGAGAGAAGAAGGTTATCATATGTAGCATATTTATGTTTCTAGTAGGGTTCAAGATGATTCACCCTTTAAAACACAAAAGTAAATTCTCTGGTTTGATCTTTGGGATGGGCTTTTTATTTCCCAGCTCAGTCGGGGTTGTAGATGTGGCAGAATAATCTTGCACAGCCTCCTGGGGGGAGAGAGTTGTGATCATCATTTGAGGGTGACACCCAGTGGCTGGATCTGCCACTCATGATTGCAGGGTTCTGGAAGAGCCTCAGTACATGGTCATAGGTCCAGGATTGTCAGCTCAATGACCTGACTAAGCTCACTGGGGAGGAAGGGAGACCTTATAACAAAGGGAAAAATATTCCTTGCATAGTTGGGAATGAAGACTCAATCCTAGTCCTGACTGAGCTGAAAGTGCAAAGGAGCCAGAGAAAAACAGCAAAAAACCAGAGTCCTCCAGTGTTGACTCTGCAAAACTCTCAGAGAGCTGACCCGGAAGAGATTCACAGATTTACAAACTCTTCCAGTCCGAGATAGATCTTTCCTTCATGATCCATTAATCTTGATAAGAACCCTGCTGAGGGTTGAATCTCATTCTCTGGGATCAGTACAATCCCTCCCATTAGAATTCTCAGTCCTCTACTCAATCCATTATAGCATCAATACTGCCAGTCTTTCAGCACTGTGACATCACCACAGTGTATATAGCCCGATGTGATATCAACGCTGTAAGATATAGCCTCATGTGACATCTCAGCTATGACATACTGTCCAACATGACATCAATCCCGTGACATACAGCCTAACATGACTTCACTATGGTGAGCTACTGCCCCATGTGACATCACACTATGAGATTCATCCCAGCATATCAGCAGTATAAAATACAGCTCAACATGACTTCAGTGCTGTGAGAAACAGCCCAGCATGACATTACTATTATGAGATCCAGCCTCATGGGACATCACTTCTATGCATGTATGGAGACCATTAACACCTTTCTTCCCATTAGGTGTGCCTCAGCCCTTCTGTGCTTTGTACTGCACTGGGTCAAAACTCCTGAGATTATGGAGCCTTGTATGATTTAAAACACAGAACAGCTGGAGCACACCTGGTTGGAAGGAATGTTTCATTGTTTTCTTATGCATCTAATAGAAGACATTGTTAGAACACAACTTTATCTCTGTCTTGTGAGTACAGCCTCATATGTGATCACACTTGTAAGATAGTCTATGTGACATCAGTCCTGTTAGGTACCACCCACTGTGATCTTACTCATGTGAATGACACTATTTCTGACTTCAGTCCTGTGACTCAATGCTTTTGTCGCATTTTTAAGAGTAATTAACCATACAGGAACTATGAGATCCAAAACCTACGTTGGTATCTGTTTGGAGCTGAGGCATCAGACTTTAGGAGAGCTGGCGTCTTATAATATGCTCCTTTTTATGCTCCTTCTAGTCAAGGTTAATGTTATAATACCTTTGTTCCCTGTAAACCGATATGATATGATCTGTATCATGAATGTCGGTATATAAAAGTGTTAAAAAAATAAATTAAATAAATAATATCTCAGGCTTGCATGTCTTAAAAAATGATTCAGTGAGTTGAGAAGGTTCTCTTCAAATTAATATGAATCAACTAGGAATGAGCTTTAGGAGGAAGATGACACTGGTGGGACTGGTGAGGTACCTAGACTCTGGGGAAGGGCTGATCCTGGGATTTCAGCTGATCACTGTATTTCAGGTAAAACAGGAATATTTTCTCACTGTGGACACTGCCCCTTCCCCTGCATTATTACATCAAGAACTGCAGTTTGGTAACTTGAAGAAGGTCAGACTTGATGGTCTTTCGATTTATCTGGCTTTCTATTATTTTCTGCTTTTAATAAATTCCCTTATATATGAACTTGCTATTCACTTACTGCATATATCACTGGCACATTTTTTACTAAACATCTTTCCACTGATGATCTCTTACTGCCTGCCAAGAAATGTTGGTGGGACATACAATAGTCCTGGACACTACTAAGCACAGACATGGAGTCAGAAGTTAAAAGTAACTCTAAATGTCCAAGTGCCATGCTATGAACTTTATTTCTTGGGTCTTCTACAACTAATTCTGTCCTCTCCCACACTGCAGGGGAACTTTGAGTCCTGCTTTATTCTTTACAATTTATAAAGAGTCGTCAGTGTGCAGACCAGAGAAGAGAGCAAGTAAAATGTATAACATATAGAAATAATAAATAGGTCATAATCACAGACAAGATTCATGAGGGACATGGTACAGAGCAGGGAAGAGACTGTGAGGGCTGCAGCAGCTGGAGGGAAAGGAGGGTGTTATGCGTGCAGTCCGCGGCAGACACATGGCACGGCCCCCTCATCTCTCTGCAGTAACTACAGCTCCTGGTTCCTTGCCTCTGGCAGCGGTGGGCCACCAGCTTCATCCTCGGTCCTCCTCTGGTGCTTCTGGCTCAGCTGCAGTCCTGGGCATTCCCAGTCCAGCCACAATGTCCATTGTTTCATGTCTGGCATGTGTGCACGCATCACCAATGCTTAAGTAGGGACCAACGGCGGGAACCAAGCCGCAGCCCCAGATGATGATGTCAGCAGAGCTTCAGTATTTAAGCGCAGGCTCCGCTCCCTAGCTTTGCCTTTGCAACAGGTCTCCTCGCTGGTCGAGTACTCATTGCACTGGAGAAAGTATTGAGAGGGCAACCAAAATGATAAAGGGCATGGAATTGCTTCCCTATGAGGAAAGGCGAAAGAGGTTAGGGCTGTACATCTTGTAAAAGAGATGGCTGAGGTGGGATAAGATAGAGGTCTACAAAATCATGAAAGGACTTCAATTGGTAAATGTAAGTCAGTTATTTAGTCTTTCAGATGATACAAGGAATAGAAGACACTGCATGAAGTTAGCAATTATCATATTTAAAACAAACTGAAGATTAAATATGCTAATCCCCTCATAGAAACCATTGCTAAACTCATCAACACAGATTCACCAGCTATGATACTGGGGTACTTCAATCTGCATGTTGACGCCTCTCCGCTCTCTCCCAACTGTGAAACATTCCTCTCCACACTCCTGGCAAAGTGCTTTGAACAAATTATCAATAAACCCACCCATAAATCAGGACACACGCTCGACCTCATCTTCCTAAACTCATACCTATCATACAAAAATGTTCCAGACTGCACCCCTGTCCCCTGGTCCGACCATTCCCTAATATCAGCAACCCTCACGACGCAAGGAAACCCTGTTCAGCCTCAACCTCATTCCACCATCCACTTCAGGAAACCATGTGCCTCTGACACCCTCAGTGAATATCTTTCCAAGGAACTCCCTAACCTGGATATCTCCAACCCCAACTCAGCCCTTCTATCCTGGCACAATATCACGGAGTCAATAGCCAATAAACTTTGCCCCAAAGCGATGAAAATCATCAATTGGACACAAAAAAGGAAACAACCCTGGTTTTCACCAGATCTTAAATGGATGAAGCAAGACCTCAGACACAAGGAAGGCACTTGGCGGAAGACCCCCAACACCACAACACTATCTGATTATAAACGCACCATGCATATTTATAAGATCTCTCTCTTACAGGCAAAAAAAGCCTATTATGCCAGCAGAATTCATGATATTCAATATGATGCCAGGGCCCTGTTTTCCTATGTATCCCAACTCACTAAACCCTCTCCCCCCACCATCCCAGATGACCAGGCTCAATCCAAAGCAAACGAGCTAGCACTCTTCTTTCAGGATAAAATTGCTAACACACTTGCGCTTCTCCCTACCAACTCAATCCCCCCAGCCCTAAACTCCAACTCTACTTTTTATCCTGCAGCCACTCTTGACTCCTTCAAGCCCACTACCCCTCTGGAGATTGAATCCACCCTCAAGAAGTTGAAACCATCCAGCCATCCGACTGACCGCATCCCAACTAAACTTCTGCTTCTCATTCCGGGCGCTATCGCCAGATCTTTGGCTGACATCATAAACTGCTCCCTAGCCCAAGGAATCTACCCGGATGAGTTAAAAATGGCATCCCTTAAAACCCTCTTGAAGAAACCCAACCAGGACACAAAAGAACCCTTCAACTTTGAACCCATATCCCTCCTCCCTTTTCTAGCAAAACTCACAGAGAAAGTGGAGAACACACAGTTCTCAGACTACCTGGAGGAACACAAAATCCTATACCCTTCCCAGTACGGTTTCCGTAAATCATCCAGTACAGAAACCCTCCTCATCTCCCTATCAGACCACATCCTCTTGGGCCTAGACAAAGGGCTCTCATTCTTGCTTGTCCTCCTAGACATCTCTGCGGCGTTCGACACCGTGAACCACACCATCCTTCTAAATCGCCTCTCAGACATCGGATTAACTGGATACGCTCTCAGATGGTTCAACCCCTTCCTCAATAACAGAAGCTTTAAGGTTAGAATCAATAACAAAGAATCCCCTAATTTCAAATCTACACTAGGCGTCCCCCAAGGCTCCTCTTTATCCCCTACCCTCTTCAATATCTACTTACTGCCCCTCTGTCAGCTGCTCACAAACCTAAACTTAACACACTACCTCTATGCAGACGATTTTCAGATCTTGATCCCTATAAAAGAATCCCTTTCAAAAACGCTTACCTACTGGGAGAATTGCCTTAATCCATTAACAGCCTCCTCACCAGCCTGAATCTGGTTCTCAATGCAGCCAAAACAGAAATCCTTCTTATCTCCCCTGACCATTCGGACAGCATCGTTCAGACAGTCCCTAACCTCCAGACCACTCAAATAAGAGACTTAGGAGTAACCCTCGATAAACATCTGAACTTAAAGAAATCAATCAATAATATCACCAAGGACTGTTTCTATAAGCTTCAAGTTCTGAAAAGACTCAAACCCCTTCTTCATTTCCAGGTCTTCAGAACCGTTCTCCAGTCAACACTGTTCTCTAAAACTGACTATTGCAACACTCTCCTCTTAGAGCTCCCTATCTCTGCCACCAAACCACTACAGATGCTCCAGAACTCAGCAGCTAGAATCTTAACCAATACTAACCGGGGAGCTCACATCACTCCCATACTCCGAAACCTGCACTGGTTGCCAATAAAATACAGAATCTTGCACAAGGCACTCACCATAATCCACAAATCCATCCACAATCAACTACCTCTAGACCTTCAGATTCCATTCAAACTTTACTCATCCGCAAGACCCATCAGAGAAGCATATAAAGGAACCCTTCAAGTCCCACCAACTAAATCCATGTGAATATCCTCCACCAAAGAACACACACTCTCCACAGCGGGCCCCGTCATCTGGAACAACTTGCCGACTGACCTAAGATTGGAACCCTGCCTTCTAAGCTTCCGAAAAAAACTTGGCTTTTCCATCAAGCCTTCCCTTAAGTTCTAACATATCAACATACTTCTAAATCAGACTCAACCTAATTGGTTAGACTCCCGGTCCAGCCCCAGTGTATATATAAATATGTATTCAACCTCTAGTTTTTGCTTTCCTTTTACTTCCTGGCTACTCTAGCCCCCAAGTTCAATCTCCCTGTTATATGTAACTGTGCTTTGGCCTTCCTGTTATATGGTTTATTTTGTTAGTCCCTAAGTTCCATGTAAACCAGTTTGATATGAATCTTGTCATGAAGGTCGGTATAGAAAATGTTAAATAAATAAATAAAATAAATAATTATTTTTTGCTCAATGTACAACTAAGTTCTGGAATTCATTGACAGAGGATATGGGTTTAAAAAAGATTTGGATAACTTCCTTGAAGAGAAGTCCATAAACTACAATTAATCAAAAGGGAATAGCCAATGCTTATTGCCAGCATTAGTAGCACTGGATCTATTTAATGTTTGGGTACTTGTCATGTACTTATGACTTGGAATGGTCACTGTTAGAAACAAGATACTGGGCTTGATGGACCCTTGGTCTGACCCATTATTGGAATATCTTATGTTCTTATGTTTTTATTATTGCCCGAGATGCCTTCTTATTCATGATCTTGCCATAATGCATGGGATTACATATTGTAACATATGATCATATGCCATGGTTCTTTATAGCAGAAATTCTGTAGTTACATGGATTTCATATAGCAATATGAACATAAGAACATAAGAAATTGCCATGCTGGGTCAGACCAAGGGTCCATCAAGCCCAGCATCCTGTTTCCAACAAACGCCAAACCAGGCCACAAGAACCTGGCAATTACCCAAACACTAAGAGGATCCCATGCCACTGATACAATTAATAGCAGTGGCTATTCCCTAAGTAAATTTAATTAATAACCATTAATGGACTTCTCCTCCAAGATCTTATCCAAACCTTTTTTGAACCCAGCTACACTAACTGCACTAACCACATCCTCTGGCAACAAATTCCAGAGCTTTATTGTGCGTTGAGTTAAAAAGAACTTTCTCCGATTAGTTTTAAATGTGCTACTTGCTAAGTTAATGGAATGCCCCCTAGTCCTTTTATTATTTGAATGTGTAAATAACTGATTCACATCTACTTGTTCAAGACCTCTCATGATCTTAAAGGCCTCTATCATATCCCCCCTCAGCTGTCTCTTCTCCAAGCTGAACAGCCCTAACCTCTTCAGCCTTTCCTCATAGGGGAGCTGTTCCATCCCCTTTATCATTTTGGTTGCCCTTCTTTGCACCTTCTCCATAGCAACCATATCTTTTTTGAGATGCGGTGAATTGTAAACAGTATTCCAGGTGCGGTCTCACCATGGAGACAAAGCACTACTAACAATCCCTTCAGTAAAGTCAGCAAAATTAACCCAAGTGAGAGAAAGGGCTTTATCATTGGCTGGGCCCATACTATGGAACACGATGCCACCCGAACTCAGATTACAGAATAATCTCAAAACTTTTAAGAAAAATCTAAAAACATGGCTCTTTAAAAAAGCCTTCACTAAAGAGTGTGGAGGGTAGAGAATGAAAGTACAAGGTAATGCAGATGAGAATGAATTTAATCAATCCTACTTTTAAGAAGTAATATTTCAAAGCGATAGTAACGCAATAAAATACCTGGACTTGACCAACATTACTCAAATAATGATTTTATTTATGAAATTGTAACCGAACTTTATTGGCACCTGTTAGAATGTAAGATATCCTACATTTACTTACCTTAGTCTATGTGCCTATTTGTAAACCGTTGCGATGGTATATAACTTAGCGACGGTATAGAAAAGTTTTTAAATAAATAAAATAAATATAGAGGCATTATGACATTTTCCGTTTTAATAACCATTCCCTTCCTAATAATTCCTAACATTCTGTTTGCTTTTTTGACTGCTGCAGCACATTGAGCTGACAATTTTAAAGTATTATCCACTATGATGCCTAGATCTTTTTCCTGGGTGGTAGCTCCTAATATGGAACCTAACATCGTGTATCTACAGCAAGGGTTATTTTTCCCTATATGCAACACCTGCAGAAAGCATCCATACAGGTATCTCTAAAAATGTTTGAGTGTTTCCTGCAAATGGCTTTATGACTTCCTGAAAATGACATTCTTCAGGGCTACTTTTAATTATTTGCTCCTCAAGGGGACTACATACAGAGAGAAACCTCATCCCCATGCTGATGTCATCTGAGCAGGGGGGTCAAGAACTGGTGGTAGACAACACTGGAGAACTCACTGTTTCTGCTGTTTTGCCATCTCAGACTATTGGGCCATTTCACAACAGTTGGCCCCATTGTGAGAAAGGAGGTTGGCTCTACACTATTCTTTCCACCTCCTCTTTGCTAACAGGCCTGGCCCGAGGGCACGTTCCCTACTGATGTCCTCCAAGTGGAGGATTAAGAACCGGAGATAGATGCCAGATATGCTGCATGCCCATGGTGTGCATGACAAAGGAGCTCCTTTGTTGGCTCCTTCATGCGCAATAAGTGCCGATAAGGCATCTGACTTGCTCAACTGACTTTAGATGTTTCTGGAGCTTTAGCTTTCAACATATCAGTTATCACCAGACAGGATCAATATGGCAATCTAACAAGAATTAGGCAGAGTTCCATGCTTCGTTGGCCAACTTGTATCAATGATATTACATGTTCTGCTATTCTTCTTGCCCCATTCCTAGTAGTTATTATGTTGGTCAATGTTCAAGCTATTAAGTGAAAATGTCTAATTATTTTTGATCTAATAACAATGGAACTAATTTGTTTCTGTATTCTCAAGACATGGCTTATTGATCTGGATGCCATCATTCTTATCAAATCTTGGTGGTCTGCTCTCATCTGCTCTCCTAACATCAGGCCAGGTTCCCCACTCCGTGATGTGGCCAACTGCCATGCTCCTGCAGCAGGACGAAATGGCTTGATCTTTTTTTTTTCAACTTAATGCTATTCTTAGTATAAGTAAAATGATGCAGCATGGGATCTCGGCACTCCCAGGGAGCATAAGTATGTGCACGCACATATCTTGGCTTTTCCGACATGCCTATGCCGTGCTGAGACATGCTCTCTCCTGTCTCTTTTTGAAATGTTTTGAGATGTGTGCACTGCAGGAGATACAGGTGTATCTGGGAAGCTTTTATAATCCATTCAGCATGTGCGAGAATGACTTCTTCATGCATCTCCTAAATAATGCACGTGCCGGGCTTTTAAAATTCACCTCAAAGTGTTCTTCAAAAACCCAATGTTAATTGCAATGGAAAACTCTTTAATCACAAAGTAATTCTCTTATCACATATTTTCCCTTATTTAACTTTAAAGGACAGCTTTGGTATGTTGAAAATTGACCCCATGGCCTTTCACTAAGGAATGTTATATCTGCAGTAGGAAAAAAAAAAGCAACACAAGGCAGTCAAATTAAAAATATGAATTGTATGCAAAAATATGTATAATATGATGACTTGAAATTTAGTTGATAAAAAAGGAACCATTTTGTTTACCAAGGAGGTAATCAATGACATAGATCAGTGTAAGCCCATTGAAATAACTAGGGGCTAAATGTTATTCCTGTTCCTGCTGCTTCTTTAAACTGTAAATATCAGTACATGCAAACTGACGTTGCAGATTCCTAATCTCCCAGGTGACAAAAATATCTATTGAAGATGAAAGTTTAGGATCCTCTGCCTTATTGGTCTCCTATCTATTGGACTCAGACAGTGATTGGACCCTTAGCAAAAAGAATAAGGCAGCAAAACTAATTCATTCAGCATAGAAAAATGCTAAATTTTCTTCGAAAGCCCAGTGATAACAGCAAGGGAAAAACATCTTTATTCGTGAAAAGCTTAGAATAAAAAAATCTCTGCTCTCCAGGATTCAACGAATGTCCCTCAGTCATTTGTAAGAAAAACCAAGAGCCTGAATCACCAGGGCCTTCTCCCATAGACACAGCTTGTGAGGGAAGCCTTTGTGATTCAAGCCCCGAGGCTATGGGTTTGTGGCACAAATGCCAGATTAAAAATACAGCCTCCCCTTTCCAGAATGCCTTTCGGGTTTCCATTTTGTGCCCAGGAGTTGGCACAGTCTGTAGCATCTCTCTATTGTCAGGCGTCTCTTCTCTTGATGCTGTCTCTTTGGGTTCAGGAAACCTCTCTGGAGCTCTGTGCACTGAATATAGTGCAAGCATAATATCAAGCACTTCTACAGCAGGTCCTGTCTGCTCCCTAACTCTCAGCTTCGGCTACAGGGTTCTTTCCTGATCAGCTTGTGAGGTTTTTTTTCTTATTCCAGCTCCATCCCATGTGCTTTGCTGCTCTCATGACTCCGTGAGCTTGCTAGCTTGCTGATTCTCTCTCACAGCTTGCTACTACCCAGCTACTGTACATCGTACATTTCCTCAGGAATATTGCAAAAGAAAGAACAGTACCAGGACAGGCGATATGAAACTAGAATATCCTCAGGGACTCGCATCTTAAGCTACTGGACTTCTGTGAGAATGTTATTCTGACCAGGAACGGGTCAGAGCCAGGCCAAATTGCATAGAGTCACTGAAGCCTTCAGTTTCTTCAGGCTTATGCCATTTCAGACACAATTTAATTCAATTTCAGCCTTTCACTCCTTTGGGTTATGTGTAAGGCATACCCCCAACATCAGCTCATGCGCAGATTATGTAAAGGGGAGAGAAGCTGCAGCAAGCGCTGACTCTCCTTGGAGGGTATAAAGATTTCCGGGTCTGGATGAGCAGTCGCTGCTCATGGCAACAAACAGCAGGTCATCAGGTAGAGCAAGATGCATTCAGTGGGAGCCAACAGCTGTCTTGTGCAATAAGCCTGATCGATTTCTCTGCAGTATTAAAGGAGACCAGCCATCAGTTGTCTCTGTAATCATGTTGGCTGAGGAAGGCTAATCTGGAGGAAGTCATTTTGTTTCTTGTTGATGTCTTATTTTGTCAGTGCAACCTTGATGACACAGCATATTTGGCTAATTATTTTTTATTTTGGGCTTGCTGAAAATGTACAGATCAAGCAAAGCAGAAAGACCTGGAATAGCAAGTAGAGGCTGGTTATTTCTTTGCTATCATGTTGATGTATGTCATTGATGACATCACTGATAAAAAAAATGATTTTTTTCTTTGTCACCTGGTTTGCAGGATATCATAATATATCTTTTTAGGCTCCTTCAGTCTCATATGACTATGGGGAAATACCCTATATGATCTTTTCACTCTTTAGGTAGATTATAGATAATCTTGCAGACAAAAAATGTTTGATTGCCTTGTACTTCTCTTTCCTCCCACTGCACATGATCCCAACCTGAGGTTCTTCTACTTTAAACAATATCTGAACACAGAGAGCAGAGAATTATAACTCAGGGTGTCCTCAATCATGCACATCCTGTGTGAATGTTATGTGCCTGCTCGAGGTGCCCTGTACCGTGACCACTTACGCCTCCCCCTCCGAGTTCTGCCAGGGGCACTTTTATGTAGGGATGTGAATCATTTTTTGACGATTTAAAATATCGTCCAATATATTTTAAATCGTCAAAAACCGTTAGGGCCACGATACAATACCAATTCCCCCGATTTATCGTCAAAAAATCGTAAATCGGGGGAAGGGGGAGGGCAGGAAAACCGGCACATTAAAACCCCCTAAAACCCACCCCCGACCCTTTAAATTAAATCCCCCACCCTCCCGAAACCCCCCCCCAAATGCCTTAAATTACCCTGGGGTCCAGCGGCGGTCCGTAGCTAAATCGGGGGGAGGGGGAGGGCAGGAAAACCGGCACACTAAAACCCCCTAAAACCCACCCCGACCCTTTAAATTAAATCCCCCACCCTCCCGAACCCCCCCAAATGCCTTAAATTACCCTGGGGTAGAGCGGCGGTCCGAAACGGCCTCCTGCTATTGAATCGCGTCGTCTTCAGCCAGCGCCATTTTGCAAAATGGCCGCCACAAAATGGCGGCGGCCATAGACCAACACGATTCGACTGCTGGAGGTCGTTCCGGACCCCCGCTGGACTTTTGGCAAGTCTTGTGGGGGTCAGGAGGCCCCCCCAAGCTGGCCAAAAGTTCCTGGGAGTCCAGCGGGGGTCCGTGAGCGATTTCCTGCCGCGAATCGTTTTCCGTACGGATAATGGTGCCGCAGGAGATCGACTGCAGGAGGTCGTTCAGCGGGGGTCAGGAACCCTCGCTGAACGACCTCCTGCAGTTGATCTCCTGCCGGTGCCATTTTCCGTACGGAAAATGGCGCCGGCCATACGCGTATGGCCGGCTCCATTATCCGTACGGAAAATGATTCGCGGCAGGAAATCGCTCACGGACCCCCGCTGGACTCCCAGGAACTTTTGGCCAGCTTGGGGGGGCCTCCTGACCCCCACAAGACTTGCCAAAAGTCCAGCGGGGGTCCGGAACGACCTCCAGCAGTCGAATCGTGTTGGTCTATGGCCGCCGCCATTTTGCGGTGGCCATTTTGCAAAATGGCGCCGGCTGAAGACGACGCGATTCAATAGCAGGAGGCCGTTTCGGACCGCCGCTCTACCCCAGGGTAATTTAAGGCATTTGGGGGGGGGGATTTAATTTAAAGGGTCAGGGGTGGGTTTTTTGGGGGTTTTAGTGTGCCGGTTTTCCTGCCCTCCCCCTTCCCCCGATTTAGCTACGGACCGCCGCTGGACCTCAGGGTAATTTAAAGCATTTGGGGGGGGGGGTTCGGGGGGGTGGGGGATTTAATTTAAAGGGTCGGGGGTGGGTTTTTAGGGGGTTTTAGTGTGCCGGCTCATGATTTTAACGATTTTCACGATACTTTACACACCCAAACGGCAACAATACGATTCCCTCCCCCTCCCAGCCGAAATCGATCGTTAAGACGATCGAGGACATGATTCACATCTCTACTTTTATGTCCTCAAGGGAGTTTCTAGAGGGGAATCTGAACATTTACATTTAGGGCCAGATTTTCAAAGCCATTCATCTTTTATGCAAATAAATAGCTCAGGGCTGTGTTCACATAAAAGTAACATGATAGTTGGGGAGTGGAGTAGAAATGTACATGCATACTTTGTGATTTTAAAAAGAATGCATGTAAGCTAACCTGCATAGATTACACCCTCCAAAGAGGAGCTGCGACTTTATGCGAGTTAATCTGTGGGTATACTTAGGCACTTAGGTAAGGGTCTTCTCTAGCCCTATCACTTAATGGATCCATACTAGAAATAGGAGTCTCCTCCATCTGATCGTGTCTCACTGAGAAAATATACTATGGGTCCTGTGCACCAAAATTCATGCTAGAAAAAAGTTTAGCATGCATATGGTTAAAATCTATGTGATACATTTTGAAATCCCCCATGTTAACCAGCCCAAAGTGCAAGAGCTGGTTACTATAGGGGATTTCATTCCTCCCAACCTCCCCTATCAAGGTTGGCCCAATATCTCTCCCCTAATACAGATACTTACCCCCTGCCCCATCCCACCCCACCCTACCCCACCCCCCCTCATTCCATGAATCATAAAAAACAATCTCTCCATGAGGCTGTACCTGAACCCCCTCCCATTATACCAATGTTGCATGAAGGAGACCCTTCTGGAGCTCTTTCTAGTCCTTCCTGATGCCCCATTGCTAAGGTCTTGCAGCTTTACACTCATAAAACAACTGTAGAATTGTCAGTCAGAGTTTGGCGGCCATGCTGGCTGGAGAATTAAAGTCATTACATCTTGATAAAATGGCATAGCTGTATTAGAAAAGGTGCAAATGAGATAAAGACGATGGAATGGCAGCCCTATGATGAGAGCCTACGGAGGCTCAGGCTCTTCAGCCTGGAGACTGAGAGAGGTGTATAAAAGCATGAGTGATGTGGCACAAGGTGATAGGGAAAGGTTATTTACCCTTTACAGCAGTACTAGGAGTAAGGGACACTCGGATGCTAACAAGTAGCAGAATTAAAATGAATTATAGAAAGTATTTTTTCAGTCAGCACACAAATAATGGGGTAATTTTCAAAATCATTTATGTACATAAAACAAGATTTTGCAGATGTAAATTGTTGTTATAAAATTGCCTGGGGTTTCTGCATATAAAGGAATGTAATACATGTCTTTTTGAACTACATAACCTACGCTGGTTGTTATAAAAATACCCTCACTATGATGCAATTTGCTGCCAGAGAATGTGGTCAAGACTACAATTGTAACTGAGTTTTAAAAAGAATCCGATAAGTTTCTAATAAATAGGTCCATTAACCATTATTTAGATGATAATTTTAGGTGTTTTCAACTCCTGATTCTGGAAGGAAGCAGTAAGAAGGGGCTTTCCTGTTTGGGATCTAATGGATATTTCCAAGCATTCCAAACTGGTCACTGTCAGAGGCAAGTTGCTGTGCTGACTACATCATTGGTCTGACCCAATTTACACTTCTTATGCCCTTGTGTGCTCCCATAAGCTTCTTTCCTTTGGCTTTCCTCAATGCATTTTTTACCTCATGGTTCCTCAGACTATAAATGATGGGGTTCAGCATGGGAGTGACAGTCGTGTAGAGTACGGACAAGATTCTACCCTGCTCCTGGGAGTACGTTGAGTTGGGTCTCAGATACACACATAAAATGGAGGAGTAGAAAATAGAGATGACCGTGATGTGGGAGGAGCAGGTGGAGAAGGCTTTACGCTTCCCTTCGGCAGAGCGGATCCTCAGGATGGCTGAGATGATGTAGGTGTAAGATATAAGAGTCACAAAGAAGGCAGGTGTTGCTGTCAAGATGCCATCAAAAAACAATACGGTTTCAAGGCCAACCGTGTCAGTACAGGAGAGTTTTATCAGTGGCACAATATCACAGAAGAAATGATCAACCTTGTTAGAGTCACAGAATGAAAGGTATGTGACAGAAACCATAATTATCCCAGAATTCAGAAAGCCAATGATCCATGAAGTGGCCACCAACAGGACACAGACTCTTTGATTCAAGATGAACGAATAGCGCAAGGGATGACAGATGGCAACATAGCGGTCATATGCCATTGTAGTAAGGAGTAATATCTCAATGCCGGCACAGCCCATGAAGACAAACAACTGCCCCATGCACCCAGCATAGGAAATGGTCTTTACCCCTGAGAAAAAGATCCCCAGCAGTTTTGGGACAATGTTGGAGATACAGCAGATGTCTGTGAGAGAGAGGTTACTGAGGAAGAAGTACATGGGGGTGTGCAGGCGGGGGTCAGCACAGGTCACTGTGATAATCACAAGGTTCCCCAGCAGGGTGATCAGGTAGATGAGCAGGAAGACCAGGAAGAGAGGAATCTGCAGCTGAAGATTATCAGAAAGTCCCAGAATAATAAACTCTGTCACCATTGTCATATTTTCCACATCCATTGGGTTTATTTCTTTTCTCCTGAGGATGTAAGAAAAAATTAGAATTGATGTTTATGTTAAATAAGCTCCTTGTGCTTTGTCTGACATCCTAAAAGTTTAACTGCTAGCCCTAGGATTCCCAGATGGTGACCTTCTACTATGCTATGAACCCAAAATGTCATTGAGTTTTACAGATGCTGCAATGTAAGGCCATCAGTGAAAGTTGCTGATCACACCCCTTGAGGTTTCATATTAAACTCATTGATGGTGCACTGGCCATTCCCCACAATGAAGAAGATTGTTCAGATGAAAGTTCAGTGACCAAATGTCTCATCCTATTCTGCACCAGGGGAAAGTTTTGATTATCTAGTTTCAACACTGGAATTTGTTAAAGGAAGAAAACAACAGCAGAGTTGGACAGAGAGGACACCTTTGATAAGTGTGATGACTGATTTTAGATGAGAGCTTTCAGGGTCTGCTAACATCCCTTCCTTAAGGATAGTAACACAAGGGAAGCTGAAGATAGAGAACAAGAGAGCAGGTTGTGAGTATGGGATGGCCATTCATTGCATTTCACTTACAAAATGTTATGCTTAAGGAATTAACAAGAGCTTTATCAGGTGTGAGGAAAGGCTGAAGATTATAATCTCAGTAGACTGGAACCATTTTATGGGAAAGAACATACTGAGATAACCTGTACAAAGTAGTGGCTATAACTCAGAATTCAGTGGTATGACAGTGACCTCCATGGTTAAAGCCCAGATTTCAGTAAGAATGGGAAGGCTGGAATTTTTTGAAACAGAAGCTTCACTAATTTACCACCATCCTCACATTAGCAGTTGTTAGTGTCCTGTCAAATGTTCTGTTATACTATAAAAATAAGCAGCTCCTGTCTTATTTACTGTTCAGTTGTAATGTGAACCGATGTGATATCTCGATCGAATGTCGGTATACAAAAAAAATACATAAATAAATAATTTGGAGTCTAAGGAGGTATGTCACAAAATTTTGTATTATGATATGGAAGGTGGATGAAGTATTGGTTTTGCTAGAATCAAAACTGAAAATGAGAGGGACTGAAGAGGCTTACCCATGAAAGTGCTAGGGCCAATATTTTAATAGATTTTGGACATACTTGGAATAAATGTGGTGGGCAGTGATGGATAAAAGATTGAGAGATCAGGTAAAAGAAATGATCAGGGAGTGTTGGTTTTGATTTGTGTAGGCAGAATTTATCTATTTATTTGCCGAAAGAGAGAGAATCTTGACTGGTTCGTTCAGTTGGGTCTTTATCTACCATCATTTAGTGTGTCACCTTACTCCTCTGCAGGGAGCCTTTACTGCTGATTTTATTTTTCAGAGTAATACTGTGTCTCCATTCATACTTTTTAAATGAAAGAAAAATATGTTGGTCAAGGATATATATTTAGAAAAATATTGGCTTGACTAGCCATAAAATGAAAGCCATGACTCCATAAGATGATTAAAACTCTATAGAGGATCTGAACTAACAACTTGGAAGAAACTGGTTATGAATGTTTTCTTTCAATTGTATAAGGAATTATCTTCTTCCAATAACTACATAACTCCCCAAACATAAGGACTTTATAATCTCTGAATCTGATCAGGAGAATTTTATTCTGGGTCAATATTTTCTGTATCTGAAATGGAAGAGGCAGGCAAGTTTGTGAAAGCCTATAAAACCCAAGATTTAATATAATTTATTTTCAGAAGTATAGCCCATCTTTCTGAGAGTTGAAAACCCAATCAAAGAGGATAAAAGAAGTTAGGTGGATACATTAAATATATAATATGCTATAATCAAGGCTATAGTTGAATTATAAATAAATGTGAACAGTGTGGCTAACAGAAAGCAGCTTGGTATACTGACCAGTTTAAAACAGCATCTGTGTAGAGTAGACCCAGGGTCTTCTCCATACCCTACAAAACCATCACAAGGGTACATGATTGTGCAGTGTGGCTGAAGAAATCAAATTAAGAAACTGGATCATTGTAATAGAGGTAGAAATTATTAGGCATACACAAAGAATGTTGAAATAATGGAGTCTAGAAAGATTCACAGCCATCACTTGGGCAGCCTGATATTGGCTATTATTAATCTAACTCGTTGAGTCAAGATAGAGTGAGGTCTGAAATTTATAAAAAAAATATACAAGACCTTTTTGTTATCTTTTCCATTTTGTATATTTAGTATTTCCTCTACTTAATATTTTATTCTCAAATTCTTACCAGGCATTTTTTGGAAGAGCAGATTGAAGCCAGCACACACCCCTTCCTCCTATCTCTAATGAACTCCTACAGACTGATCTCATTGTAAATTATTGCTCAGCATTGGCTGCTAGATTTAATTACATCCTCCCTAAATTATCACCTGGTGGTCATCATCATCCTATCCAGACCTCCAACTCATAACATACACAGACTCCTGAGGCAGCAATTTTAAATGTAGGGTAAAAATAGGGCTAAAAAGCTCTAAAAACCTTTAAGACAATGTGTTTGTACAGTTAAATGCAAGGAAAAAATTGTACAAAAACCATAGAATGAATGTCACCCAAAAAGTGCAAAATGTACAAAACCTACAAGAGTACCCCAGACTTTTTTGCATGAATTTTCACTTCCACAGTTTCTAAAAGGAAATGGGCCCTTATGAGTTTCTCATGTTGTCTGTCCACCCTACCCTCTTACAACATTTGAACTATTCATTCATCCCATTCCTACCACAGAAACATGCTATCTTTGTCGTGAGGACACAAGCTAATACAGTTCACCCCATTTGTAAACTCTGTGAAGTCAGAGCATGTTATGATGCAAGCAGCCCTACCATTGGTTAACATCGAGCATTTTTTTATTTAATACATTTCTTTATTCACAATGGTTCTTCTCCAACATTTAAAAGCAGAATACAACTTATGACCATAACAGATTTCCCATTTTCGCTCACTTTCAGACATCCATCCACAACCAACTTAGGCCTGGATTTATCAAAATATTGAATGTGATAGGAAAAGGGGGTATGTTAATAGGCAGTTTATGCTAATACCTATGCAAAGTGTGATAACTTTTTCACACTGTGTGATAAGTGCCAGAATTGTATTTCCTACATATAACCACTGGAGGGAGGGAGAAAGAGAGAGAGAGAGAGAGAGAGAGAGAGAGAGAGAGAGAGAGAGAGAGAGAGAGAGAGAGAGAGAGAGAGAGAGACTAACTATAAGGCCCTGCTAGTTGTTAGGTATTTAGACCTCTATATGAGGCCCACCTAGTAACTCGAGGTGAGGTTTAGGTATTAGTGTAGGGGTTAGGGGTCACTTTGACATTCAAAGTGAGATGTACAAACAGAACAGTGCTCTCTTGTGAAGATTTGATGACCTTTGGAGTGAGGAAACTCACCCAAAGATTAGATTTGTGCAGTGTTCTCTCAACCTAGCTTGATGGACTCTCTACCTGGGTAACATGCGAAAACGCCTTATAGCAATTTGATAAATGATCCTGTTAGTCATGTATCTTGGAAAGGAGCAGCAGTTATTTTACTGGGTTGTGTCATACAATCAGAACATCTCATTAGGTTTCTGAATATATTTGCGTATCAAAAATGTATTTCAAAGTGCAAAACATCAAGAGGCCTTATTTCTCAAAAAGGTTTACCCTTTGCTGGATATGCTGGGACAATGATTTATATAGGGGTCCCATACCTTATGAAAAGTCACTTGTGACTCAAAAGTCCATAGCATTGAGGTAAATTCCATTTATAGCAAGTCTATCATGTTACTTTTCCAATTTAAAGCCATTTAATCCAGACATTATCCAAACATTTAATCAGGATGTACCTTCTGATATTCAAACACTATCTTTTAAACAGAACAAAATATAAAATGCTTGCACCATCAGTATTTTTCCCCATCATCACTACAATATCTATCATGTGTCACATTCTTACAATAATATAAAATTGCTTTATTTCCCTGGCATTTCAAACAACCTGAGTTTGCTAACCCAGACTTGAAATGTGTACCCAAAGCAGAAAAAAAAAATTCTATGCAGAATTTGCAATTTCATTTCATGCCAAATCTCATTTTCTGTAATAGAATAAACCAATGCATATTATTTATATAGAATCTCTTCATTTAGTGGAAATAGTAAATCATTTTTGCCATACCTCTGCAAGTACTTTAAAAATCCTATATATTTTCAAATTTTGCTGGAACAAACTGACAGAGGCATGTCAATGATGCCTTGTTTGACTTATATACAGTAGTTTTCCCACTCTTGATAACTGGAGGAGGAATATCTACCCACTCTCCCTAACTGGATGTTGTGGAGATGAAATTCTTAATTCGAAAGTATGCAAAAATGTTCCTCTATTTAAAGCTGAGTTTATCTGTGCAATAGTAATCAGTTTAATTAAATTAGTGCAAGCATATTTAGTAATTTTGTTTAGTGCTTTGCTTTCTGTGTGTGTGTGTGTATATATATATATATATATATATATATATATATATAGATAGATAGATAGATAGATAGATATAGATATACTAGGAACTGTACCCGTTCTATGCCCAGGCAGTGAGCCTTTTTATTGGTACATCTGCTCTTGTTTTGAGCCAAATTTCCCTAGAAATTTATTTTAAGAGTGTCCCTTCCACATACACACACCCTCTTACAGGCTCCCTCACACTCTGGCACAAACACACATCCCCTCATATAGGCTCCCTCTCTGAAACCCACAGTCAAGCATCCCACGCACTCCCCCTCTTACCAACCAAGCTGTCTCTCACTCCCCCCACACCCCCTCTCCTCTCTCACACACACATTCTCTCTCATTCCCCTCCCCTCATATAGGTTCCCTCTCTCTAAAACCCACACTCAAGCATCCCCCCCACCCACCCTCTCTTACCTCCCATGCTTTCTCTCACACCCTCCCCACCCCCCTCTCACCAAGCATGCTCTCTGTCACCCCCCCATCACACACACATTCTCTGTCACCGGCATCCCCCGCCCCCCCCCCCATGCTCTCTCACACCCTCCTGCTCTCTCTCACCCTCCCCTCCCCCCGACACACGTTCTCTCTCACCGGCATGCCGTGGGACCCGCGACACCCATTCCGTTCGCTGTGAAGATGAAGGCCCAGGCGTGCCAATCGCAGCACACGGGGGCCTTCCCTTTTCGGCACGAACGGCATGCCGGGCCTTCATCCTCACCACAAATGGAGTGTGTGCCGCGGGATGCGCTCCGTTCGCGGCATGCCAGGGTCTCCTCTGCTTTATTCTGCCTGTTCCACGATGGCCGCTGTCCTTCATATCTGTGGGGTGTTTGAGCCTCCAAGGCAGCCAGGGAGCAGCCTGTGCCATCTATCGGTGGGCTGGGGAACATGCAGCCCAATATATTATAGCGCCATCTATCGGTGGGTTGGGGAACATGCAGCCCAATATATTATAGCGCCATCTATCGGTGGGCTGGGGAACATGCAGCCCAATATATTATAGCGCCATCTATCGGTGGGCTGGGGAACATGCAGCCCAATATATTATAGCGCCATCTATCGGTGGGCTGGGGAACATGCAGCCCAATATATTATAGCGCCATCTATCGGTGGGCTGGGGAACATGCAGCCCAATATATTATAGCGCCATCTATCGGTGGGCTGGGGAACATGCAGCCCAATATATTATAGCGCCATCTATCGGTGGGCTGGGGAACATGCAGCCCAATATATTATAGCGCCATCTATCGGTGGGCTGGGGAACATGCAGCCCAATATATTATAGCGCCATCTATCGGTGGGCTGGGGAACATGCAGCCCAATATATTATAGCGCCATCTATCGGTGGGCTGGGGAACATGCAGCCCAATATATTATAGCGCCATCTATCGGTGGGCTGGGGAACATGCAGCCCAATATATTATAGCGCCATCTATCGGTGGGCTGGGGAACATGCAGCCCAATATATTATAGCGCCATCTATCGGTGGGCTGGGGAACATGTGTGAGCACTGACGGACACACTACCAAGCCTGATATATTATGGATATATATATATTTATTTATTTGATGAGTTTTATATACCGTTATTCGGTAGAGCCATCATAATGGTTTACAAAGTGAACATTTTTCTTAACAGTGTTGAAACATTATAGCAGTTTGAGCATAAACAGAAATAAACATATCAAGACCAATAAGAATTCTTAGGTTGAATGAGGAGTGTAAACATGTTTGGTTGGAGATTATAGTTGAGAGTTCATTTGATGGTTGGTGTGGTCAGATGAATGTATATATATATATATATATATATATATATATATATATATATATACACACACACACACACACACAGGATATATATATCCTGTTCCTTCACTGATGATGCTCTTATTGATTTGTCCACAAAATACGATTGTAGAACCTGGGGTGAGTCCCTTTATGTCCCTGTGCCTCAGTTTTAGTCCCTGACTCTGTCATTCGTTCCTTGTCAATTTGATGAAGAATAACCACATGGATCTGATTTTCCAGGGGGTAAGATATAGCAACTATAAATTCAGCGGGGAATGTGTGGCAAAACATATGCTTCATATATACTAAACATTCAATAATATTATATATATATATAAACAAAAAAAATGGCAATGTCTACCTTACTAGTGCTTAGTATAAGCTACAAAAAATCCCTAAAAAGAGGGAGGAAAAAAGCTGTCTTGTAATATTTAATACCATCAATTTTTAAATTAAAAATTCATATTTATTGAAAATATTATAAAAATTCAATTTACATACAATCCATGGTACTCATACTTGAGTTTAATATATAAAATACACAGTACCTCATTTATCTGAAAACCACTCCTCAACCCTAAACTATAACTAAGCTCATACTATTACTAAATTGATCACCCATTATACTTCAGCACAATACACCTCAAATGTGCTCTACTTTTTCATGTATAACTCATTATCAGTTAACACATAGAAATATTATTTACAGTACGTGTAACATTCATCCACTTCTCTATTAGTTAATAATACAGTACATTACTGAAATAGGAACTATTATCCCCAACTATAATTTCCCAGTATCTATTAATTTCCCACTGTATCGTTTTGATAGTGTAATCACATTGCTCGCTTGTCCCTGTCAGTTTCCCATTGTGTCATTTGATGGCGTAATCACATATCTCACATATTATGCCTGCATTTTTACAGCTCTTCCCTCAAGAGCATGCTTTCAGCTGTAGAAAATTCATCCTCTGCTGATTTTATAGTTGCTTTCTGGAAAATCAGATCCATGCAGGTTTTCTGTATCAAAGGGACTCACCTAGAGTCAAACCCCAGCAATGAGTGACAGGGATGGGGACTGGAAGGGACATAAAGGGACATAAAGGGACTCACCCCAGGGTCTATTATCAGTGACAGAGCCAGGGATTAAAACTGAGATTAAGGGAGATAAAGTGACTTTGAATAGAGGCAGAGCTGTGATTAGCATTCCTGGTTCATTGCTTGAAACCAGCGTGCACAATATACTATGCTATTCCAAGAGATTCACATACAGAGTTGCAGATTAGTCTGATTGACATACATTTACAGAAAAATGCAATATTCACTGTTCCCTTTGAAAACCCAGCTGTGATAACAGTGCCAGTGCTCTTGTTTTGGAGGAAGAGTTCCTTCCTAAAATCTTAAATGTAGAATTGAGAGCTAAGAGAAACTATTTTATTTCTGTTTCTATCTTTCTTCCCTGGGAGCTGACAGTGATGTCCAGATAAAGAGGACATTGCCTCTTCCTTCTGGACATCTGACTGATGTCCTCTTCTGACTGAATCTACCCTCTGCGATGGAGAGGAGCCGCATGGATTGGATGTACTAGGGTGGGATGGAGTCTATTTTAGGGGACACATGCTGATCACACTGGCATGTGGGATCTCTCTAGGCTGAGTTGTGAGGGTCACTCATTGCACCAATCAGGAGTTGCCTAAGGAGAAGGGCCAAATAAGAGACATCATTGCTGACTGGGACGTTGTGTTGCTGAAGTCCTTCAGGAATGGGCCGCCAATCTACAGTTTGTCTCTCTCTCCTGGACTTCAGCAACAAAACGTCCCAGTCAGTGACACTCACAACTCAGTCTAGAGAGATCCCACATGCTAGTGTGATCAGCATGTGTCCCCAAAACAGACTCCATCCCACTCTAGTACATCCAATCCATGTGGCTCCTCTCCATCGCAGAGGGTAGATTCAGTCATGATAAACACATTTCACTTTCCATATGTGAAAATATATTTGTAAGAAAAAGACACCAGGGTGATCTCTCTCGTCTGCTCTTGGCTGGGAGGGACTGAGCCGGGTGGAATCTTCTGAATAAAAGTGTAAATTGTATCTGATGAGAGAATGAAGCTCACAGAAGGCATTAAAGTCGCATGTTACAGGATTGCTGGGTTTCTCCTTACCTGTCCTGCAGCGCTGCCTCCTCTCCTCCACTGTTGATCAGGAGAGGGCACCTCGGGTATCTTAAATACTTTAAATATACGACAAGGAGAGAAAACTGTGCTCTGTGCATCTGGGAAATTTAAAAGCCTTACAGACAATTAAGGGAAAGTTTTTATTTAGAAGTGATTGATCCATGGGGAGAATATGTTGTGGGACTTTCATTCTGTTTTGTCCAAAAGAAATTTACAAAAGGGATTATTAGGAAAATTAGTAAAAGAAAAAAGAATGATAATTGTATTCAGCACAAAAAAGCAATGATTGTTCTTCAACAGCTCAATGCTAATTGCAATGTAAAAATCTTTACTCACCAAAATGCTAGCATAAAAAGCTTCACCCTCCCCTGTTCTCCTTTCCATCCCAACTGTTAAAAGGATTCACTGACTGAAGGAGGGTCCAGCTATAATGTATCTTAGTCAGCCAGCAGAGAACCCAAGGGCCTGATCCATCCAGGTCTGTTCCCATAGATGCAGAATTCTTGCGGAAGTTTAACATGGAGGAAGCCATTTTGTTTCCTTTTGATGTCACAGAAGACGTACATTGGGTCAGCACAAACGTAGTTACATGGCATATTTTACTAATTGTATTTTTCTGCTGAGCTCATGTACTGATATTTACAGTTTAAATAAGCAGCAGGAACAGGAATAGAATTTAGCCCCTATTTATTTCAATTGGCTTACACTGATCTATGTCATTGATTACCTCCTTGCTAAACAAAATGGCTCCCTTTTTATCAACTAAATTTCAAGTCATCATATTATACATATTTTTGCAAACAATTCATATTTTTCAAATGATTGCCTTGTGTTGCTCTTTTTTTTCCTATTGCAGATATACATTCCTTAGTGAAAGGCCATGAGGTAAATTTTCAAAGGTGCCAGGTGCCTAACTTTATGAATTATGCACCTAAGTCTGCCTCATTAAAAAATGACTAGGGCTGAGTTCTAAATTTAGGTTCTTAGTTTCAATAAGAGCCTAAATTTAGGATCCTACAATGTGGATGGCAACAGGAATGGGCCGCCAATCTACAGTTTGTCTCTCTCTCCTGGACTTCAGCAACACAACGTCCCAGTCAGCAATGATGTCTCATCTCTTATTTGGTCCTTCTCCTTAGGCAACTCCTGATTAGTGCAATGAGTGACACTCACAACTCAGCCTAGCGAGATCCCACATGCTAGTGTGATTAGCACCAATTTAACCCTGTAACTGCAGGGAATCATTGAATGGGATAAACAGATCAAAAGAAACATAGACAAATCACATAAAAACTGGGAGAGCAAACTGTTAAAACTAAGCCAGCCTTAGATAAGAATGTCACAATAGACTGTAACGCATAGGAATTATGAGATTTTGGATTGTAACTCAGAGGAATGTCACAATGTAGCCACAGGCGTGATGTCACATTATCTTGTAACTTACAGGATTGATTTGACAAGAGACTGTAACTTATGAGTGGCATCACAATGATGTCACTCACGGGAGTGATGTCACATTGGACTGTTTGTTACAGGACTGAAGTCACACTAGACTGTAACTTACAGAAATGATCTCTATGTACATGAGGATGAATTTTCAAAGAGTCACTGGACTCTTAAATCTTAATGTGTCCGCCTTGGGATGACACAATCCTGCCCTTCGTTTTCTTTAAAACTGACAGCACAGGGAGGTGTGAACAGGTGCTATAGCAGGATTCTCAAACAGAAAACTAATATTTATATAGAATGTATATTGAGTGTCTTTGCATGCACAAATTTCATTGGTACTGAAACCAAGTTTCTATTACTTTTACCAACTACACCCGATGTTACTATATATCTCCCAGGCTGAGTTTGTTCATGTGGCCGATGCTCCACATAGTGCTAGGATGGATTCTTGCAAGTAACAGATCATATTTAAGGATTACCGCTAGA
The DNA here is from genome assembly GCF_901001135.1 of Rhinatrema bivittatum. Classification (NCBI taxonomy): domain Eukaryota; kingdom Metazoa; phylum Chordata; class Amphibia; order Gymnophiona; family Rhinatrematidae; genus Rhinatrema; species Rhinatrema bivittatum. Next base: position 220,955 of record NW_021820281.1, on the reverse strand, counting down.
AGTGACTTCAGCTAATTCAGGTCACCATGGTTAGATTATTAGCTGAACGTGGCCCTCGTGATTATATTAACCCTTTTGGCCAGTCTCCAATGGTTCCCAATGAAGGCAAGGACTGAACTTAAGTTTCTAACCTTGGTGTTTAGGGTCTCGACTGAGTGATGTGAGATCTAGGATGCAAAATTAAGTGCTTCCTCCTACTTTACATTCCCAGGCTGGCTCCTTGCTTTAAATACCTTCACCGAGAGATTCTCAATTATCTGCAACAAGAAACATTCCTCCTCCCAGGCTCTGCTCGTTCCCCAGGACAGGTTGCTTATTTTCCTGAGGCAGAGAAGTGATCTTTAGTTTCTTAAACGTAAATTGAATTTGTGGCTGGTTAGCGGTTCTTGGCCTTAAATTGGGTCACATTGGGTCACTGTTTGAGAGTAAGGTTCTTCGGTGAGTCGAGCTTAGATACTAAAGGAAGGAAGTTTATTAAGCAGGAGGGGCTTGTCAGGAGGAGATTTTTAGAAAGCATTTATGTGCGTGGCAAGACATTTTAGGTAGGGGCAAGGGGGATTTTGTGGGGATCTGTGATGCTTTTTACATGGGGACAGTTAAAAAATGATTAAATTAATTGAAATGTTTCTGACTAAGGGCAACACCAGTTTTAGATGGAGAATCCTGTACCCTCTGAAGTCGATAGTGAGAAAGCTGGGGAACAAGAGAGTTCCCTGGATGTCAAAGGATGGAGAGTTTAGCTGGATGTCAAAGGAACTTAGCCAGTTAAGTGCTCTGCTAGATTTAACCATCTAAGGTTACCTGAGTAACTTTAGGCAGGGATTTATCTGAGCAGACATACCCAGGTGAGATTATCTGGCTGGTGCTGAATACTGGGGCTATAGCTGGATAATATCTAGCAATGACCCTGGAATGTTCTTGCCCTGCCTTATTTTATCCAGATAAATTCTCTCTGAGTAATGACTTACCTGGCCAACAAGAGTGGCAGAAAATATAAAACTGGAGGTTTGCTTTCATAGGTCAGAAGTTACCTGGACAAACCTTTTCAAGTATCGACCTCTCTGGGTCTCAATATTAGTTAAAGGGGAACAGTCTCTGCCTCAGAATGGGATTTATTTATTATTATTTATTTAACATATTTATTTTCCACGTATAGTGTTTTACATAAAATCACAATAACAGCACCATTAGACAATAGATAAACAGACAAAAACTATAATGCCAAGTGGTTTAAACACTAATATGCTGCAATACTATCATTTCATGAGATTTCAAATGCTCTGTGAAACAAGAAGGCCTTGGACTATTTTACAAAAAGTTAAACTATCCTCTATGGCTTGTAAAAAATCAGGTAGGGCTTTCCAAAGGGAAGGAGCTACTGAAAAGAGGCATGAAAAGCAAATTGATTTTACAGGTGGAACTCCTAATAAAAATTTCCAGTGGAATAAAGATTACGAGAAGGAGAATAAAACTGTAGTACATGAGCAAGATGTAAAGGTCCTTCGTGTTTCATAATTTTGAAAATCAATAATATAATTTTATATATTCCACAAAGTATTTTATAGGGAACCAATGTAGTTCTCGTAACAGTGAAGTTTCATGATTCCAGCAGTGTTCTCCTATAATTATTGATAAAGACATGTAAGGGCTTAAAACATGAGAAGGAGAGCCCTATATATAAAGAATGACAACAATTGATAACCATTGACACAAAAGCTCGTACTATGTCCCACAAATCATTGCGGACCAGGACACATTTTCAGTGCCTAAGCAATTGCAGATTATAATTTCCTGATCTATGTATCTGCTGAATTAATGGTCTAGAGTCAGATAAAAATCTAAGTTGTGAACATTATCCTTAAAGTGAATGGAAATTCCTAAAACAGAAACGGAGCTTATATTACATTTAGTTTAAAAAAAAAAAAAAGAAAACCTGATTCTCGAGAGTAACAAACAATTTCTGTCTTGCCAAAATTCAATATCAGGTGATGATGGCTCATCCAGGAACTGACAATTAACAAACTTTGAGTAGCATAGTTCAGCACTCAGTAGCCACCACTTAGCTGGATGAGTCACTTATCCAGCTAAATTGTTAGCCGTGGGTAAGTCATGTATCAGACTAAGTTGTTAGCCGTGCATAAGTCACAGATCCGGCAGTGAGCAGGCAGTGGGTGTAACTGGGCGGCGCTACCTGTCTGCTTTGCTTAAATAAGTGGCGAAATTCATTCTTATCTGCTTAAGTTAACCATAGACAGGCCTAACTTAACCAGATAAAACGTATTCGCTAAGTAGTGCTACATACACAGATATTCAGCAGCATAGCCATGCTGATGAATATCCATGTAAGTTACTTGAATAAGTTTCATCCAACTAACTTACATAGATGTTTACATTTTGAATATCTACCCCTATGTGCATAACTCTTTGCCCTGCCCTGGAACACCCCTACACTGCTCCTTTTGTATGCACATATATTTGTGCACAAAACCTAAAGTGTGAACCCTAGAGCTCGCAGCAAAATACTGGCCTCCGCAGTTTGACTCTGCGGGTGCTCTCCTAGTCTCCCTGCCACACTGAAGTTTCTTTATCCTTGTTCGCCTAACTTTGGACTCTTCAAAGTCGATTTCTCCCATTCGCTCTGCACATATCTAACTAACACAGCTCCCATCCGGGGACCACACGGACTGGCTGCCAACATGGAGAATTGAGGTAGCCTTTTGTTCTGCGGTACAAGATCACTTTGACCATTGTGATCCATGGACTATTGGACTTTGAATTTCCCATGTCAAATGTTTAATTACTGTTAAGATTTACAGGATTCTCCTCTGTTTATCCACGAAGTTACAATTTGAAGTCTGTGCTACTATTTTGTGCAGGTCGTGTTATTATCACTCTTATTATTATTTATTTATCTGCTAACTTAATTAGCGCTCGGGGTGAGGGGGGGAATGGGAGGGAAACATGGGGGGGGGGAGAAAAAATTTAACACCTGCTTTACTGATGGTTGGTGATTTGTTTCATGTTATTGAAAATGTTATAAATAAAGGTTTCAAAAAAAAAAAACATAAAGTGTGTGTGTGTGTGTGTACTTTCACAGTTTTTAAAATACAGAATACACAACATATATACGTATATTTATTTATTTATTTATTTAGGGTTTTTATATACCGACATTCTCGATATACATATCAAATCAAGTCGGTTTCCATATAACACAACTGTCGCCGGTAAGGCGTTACATTGAACAATAAACAGAGTAATGAACAGAGAACGTGTAGCGTTACATTAAACAATCAACAGATTAGCAGATTATTGAACAAAAGAACGTAAATCAATAAATATTAAATATTAAATATAAAAGATATATAAAAATAGACGACAAATTCGTCAAATAACATGGATAAATGATACGATAACTGCAAATAAGTGGTAGGTAAGGTTGAATAGTACCGGTAGGGGTATACAGGTGGCAGTGATCAATGTTGAAAGATCTAACTATGGGAAGAGCATGGGCTATAAAGGTAATGCTTCAAGAGGGGATCTACTTATACGCGTGTAATATTTTGAAAATTCACCCCGATATTTGCTGACACCTCTGACCCTTGAAGCCTCCTGTGACCTCCTTACAACTCCACCCCAGCCACTGTGTATCCCTTCCATAGGGGTCTCCTAGATTGAAAGGGGCAGGAACAAGCCTCTAGGGATGTGCATCCGTTTTCCACGTATTTGAAATCTGCAACTTATTTTTTGCTATCTGTTAAATACATGGGGAGGCGAAACGCATCACGACTCCCCACGTATTCAACAGATTTCTGTTTAATTTGGCCTAAATAAAAATTTAAACCCCCCCTCCCACCCTCCTGACCCCCCCAAGACTCACCAAAACTACCTGGTGGTCCAGCGGTGGGATCCGGGAACTCACTCAGACCCTCGGTGCTAGTTTCATCATGGCGCCGAAAGCCTTTGTCACAGGGGCTACCGGTGCCATTGGTCAGCCCCTGTCACATGGCCATTGGCGCCATCTTGTGCTCCTACCATGTGACAGGGGCTGACCAATGGCACCGGTAGCCCCTGTGACATAGTATGGGCAAAGGCTATCGGCGCCATGATGAAACTAGCACCGAGGGTCTGCCGGCCATACGCCGTATGGCCGGCGCCATTTTCCGTACGGAAAAACGATTCACATGCAGGAAGTCGTTCCCGGACCCCCGCTGGACTTTTGGCAAGTCTTGTGGGGGTCAGGAGACCCCCCCAAGCTGTCCAAAAGTCCCTGGGGGTCCAGCGGGGGTCCGGGAACGACTTCCTGCATGCGAATCGTTTTTCCGCCATTTTGCGCAAAATGGCGCCGGCCGTAGACAACACGATTCGACTGCAGGAGGTCGTTCTGGACCCCCGCTGGACTTTTGGCAAGTCTTGTGGGGATCAGGAGGCCCCCCCAAGCTGGCCAAAAGTCCCTGGGGGTCCAGCGGGGGTCCGGGAGCGATCTCCTGCCGCGAATCGTTTTTCCGTACGGAAAAACCAAAGGTAGTGCCGGCGCCATTTCTACAAGCATCGGAGGTCCGAGAGTGGAAGATCACAGCGGGACCCTTCCTCTGGACCCCAGGTAATTTAAGGCATTTTGGGGGGGTTCGGGAGGGTGGGGGATTTATTTTAAAGGGTCGGGGTGGGTTTTAGGGTTTTTTTAGTGTGCCGGTTTTCCCGCCCTCCCCCCCACTGGACCCCAGGTAAATTAAGGTATTTTGGGGGGGTTCGGGAGGGTGGAGGATTTATTTTAAAGGGTCGGGGTGGGTTTTAGGGATGTTTTAGTGTTCCGGTTTTCGATTTTCATGATTGTCACGATATTTTAAAAACCCAAACGGCGACGATCCGATTCCCTCCCCCTCCCAGCCGAAATCGATCGTTAAGACGATCGATCACACGATTCACATCTCTAAGTAAATCCCATGTACTAATGCCAATAATAGCAGAGGCTATTCCTTAAGACAGCTTGATTAATATTAGTTTATGGACTTCTCCAGGAGCTTAACCAAACCTTTTTTAAACCCAACTATGCTAACTGCCTTAACCACATTCTCTGACAATGAATTCCAGAGCTTAATTGTGCAATGAATGAAAAATAATTTTGGCTGATTTGTTTTAAATGTGCAATGCCTCCTAGTCCTTCTATTACCTTAAAGAGTAAATAACCAATTCACATTTACCAATTCTAAACTTCTGATTATTTCATAGCCCTCCATCATATCCTCCCTCAGCTGTCTCCTCTAGAACTGTACATAGTACTCAGGTGTGGTCTCACCATGGAGCAATACAGAAGCATTATGACATCCTCCATTTTATTTGTCATTCCCTTCCTAATAATTCCTAATATTCAATTTTATTTTTTGACCACTGCAAAATGCAGATGTTTTGTGTGCACATACCTATCCCTGATATAATAACTTGGAATATAATTGTTACAGAGGGAGCAAAGTTATGTACCAGTGTTGTCATTGATGACATAAATCAGTGAGAGATCTTGAAACCTTTGGGGTAGATTTTCAGAGCCCTGCTCGCCTAAATCCGCCCAAAACCGGGCGGATTTAGGCGAGCAGGGCCCTGCGCGCCGGGAAGCCTATTTTACATAGGCCTCCCGGCGCGCGCAGAGCCCCGGGACTCGCGTAAGTCCCGGGGTTCTCGGAGGGGGGCGTGTCGGGGGGCGGGCCCGGTCGTCGCGGCGTTCCGGGGGCGTGTCGGCAGCGTTTTGGGGCGGGTACGGGGCGTGGCTACGGCCCGGGGGCGTGGCCGCGCCCTCCGTACCCGCCCCCAGGTCGCGGCCCGGCGCGCAGCAGGCCCGCTGGCGCGCGGGGATTTACGTCTCCCTCCGGGAGGCGTAAATCCCCCGACAAAGGTAAGGGGGGGGTGTAGACAGGGCCGGGCGGGTGGGTTAGGTAGGGGAAGGGAGGGGAAGGTGAGGGGAGGGCAAAGGAAAGTTCCCTCCAAGGCCGCTCCGATTTCGGAGCGGCCTTGGAGGGAACGGGGGGAGGCAGCGCGGCTCGGCGCGCGCAGGCTATACAAAATCGATAGCCTTGCGCGCGCCGATCCAGGATTTTAGTGGATACGCGCGGCTCCGCGCGTATCTACTAAAATCCAGCGTACTTTTGCTTGAGTCTGATGCGCAAGCAAAAGTAGGCTGATCGCGCTTCTTTTAAAATCTACCCCTTTATCTTTAATAAATTGCCATCCAGACAGGATAGACAATGGGCGGCCATTTTGCTGGGTTTGAGGTTGTGCTCTGAACTCCCAAACTCCTGTCTTGTCACATAGTGGTCTTCCTCCTATAGTGGAAGTTTTTATAACAACATTTTTTTTGTTCTTATACAATAAATTCTATACTCTCACACATTGTAAGCAAACTTCGATTACCACTTTACAATTAAGAAAGATCTGTCAGTGTGCAGATGGGAAGAATACAGCAGTTAAATTGTTTAAGATACACAAATATTACCAGATACAGAATATGGCAAGACACTTCCCAAAAGATCTGATAACCTAGGAGAAAGTTTGTTAATATCATCATGGCACATATATCACATAATGGTGAGAGAGCTTGGGAGGGAACTTTCTAAATGGGAAATGGATTGAGTTGAATTTATGATCTCCAAATGCTAATCATTGATCAGTGCAAATGAAGCCCAGATCAGACTCTCTCAAATCTTCCTTACCTAACAAGAGATGCCACTATCACAGCTGGAGCAGAGCAGAATGAGGGACCCAAAACTTATTCTCCCCACATCAATCGCTTCTAAACTTTCCTGGCAACCCAAGCTCAGAGCAGAAAACTTCCCTTAATTGTCTGTGAAACTTTTTAATTTTCCAGATGCACAGAGCACAGTTTTCTCTCCACATCCCTTTTTTAAAGTATATAAGACACCTGAGGTGCCCCCACCTGATTCACAGTGGAGGAGAGGAGGTGGCGCTGCAGGACAGGTAAGAAGAAACCCAGCAATCCTGTAACGTGTGACTTTAATGCCTTCTGTGAGCTGCACTCTCTCAGATACAATTTACAGTTTTATTCAGAAGTTTCCACCCGGCTCAGACCCTCCCAGCCAAGAGCAGCTTTGTGTCGTGTTTCCTACAAATATATTTTTTCATACAGAATGTAAAATGTGTTTGACATGACTGAATCTACCAAATGCAATGGAGAGGAGGCACAGAGATCTGATGTACCAGGGTGGGATGGAGTCTGTTTGAAGAGACATAGATGAAAATGAAGGATCCCAGAGGCAAACTCAAAATTAATTTAGAAACCCGACATCCGGGGCGTCTGTCAGAAACCGCGCCGCTTCCCGACTAACCCCCACGCGCGCCGCCATTAAATTAGATCCCCGACGTCCGGGGTGTGCTGCAGCCCGGCCCAAGGTAAGCGGACGCGTAACAGCTGAGGACTGATAACAAAGAAAAGGAGAGGGCCCCTCCTGGCTCCGGCAGCTTGCTCAGAGCCGCCAGTGTTAGACGTCTCCCATACAATCCAAAAGTAAGCAACGCTGGGAATGATCAGAACATTACACACTTGGGTCTTAAGGAACATCCTAATGAATGTCCACTTTGCTTCATATACTACTGTATTAATTATTGTGATTGTTCTCCTCATCTGATTATTGCAATCAAGCATTTAGTGTTATTTTTAGCAATTCCCTTTGTCCAATTATTCCTATAAACAAATAATAAATCTGTTTTTATCGTTACCTGGCACCAAAGCATTTTAATTCAACATCTATATGTGTGTGAGAGAGAGAGAGTGAGAGAGAGAGAGAGAGAGAGAGAGAAGAGTATTAAGGTAAGTAAGCCTTCTGACAAGCCCTATCAGTCACAAGTACAAATCCAGTTACAGGTGATCCGAGTCTCTCGGTCTGAGCCCCGAACTGTAGCTTATGGGAGCACGTGGTGTAAACAGTTAATCACAGCAGATTATCAGGCGAAGGAGACTCCACACAGTGACAAAGCTTGAGATGATTTATTTATTTATTTTTGGTTTTTTATATGCCAATCTACTTGCATTGGATGCAAATCAAACCGGTTTACAGTGAAACAATTCAACTTGCCTAAGAGCATTACATGGAGCAAAGAACATGGAACAAAATAAGAGTGCTTGTGAGCATTACATAAAAAACGATTCTTGTACAAAAAGTGAGTAAATGTGCCATTAATGTTAAAACGAAATCAGGCGAATGATTGTCTGGATTGAGAAAGAATACTGGGACGGGAGAATGAGGGTGGACACGGGGAATGGAAGATTGGGTGGAGGGGTGAATAGAGAAGAAGGTGTAAGAAAGGGGAGGATTTAAGTGTGAATTAATAACATATAGGACCAATCAAAGTTGTTGTGGGTAGTACATTGTGGGCCTTCAAGGAAACGCAAGGCTGAATAGCCATGTTTTCAGTTTTTTCTTGAAAGAAATCTGGCAGGATCTGGCAGGATCACCCCTTTAATATAGATAGAGCCCCCTCTAGTCCTCATTCTGGAGAAAGAATTAACTTAAACAATAATCAAGTTGCCTGCGGGGTTTGTACAAATAATCAAAGCTAAACTACATAGATCTGCACCTGCATTCTCTGGGGGTAATTTTACATTGGAAATCTTGAGCATAGTTCTGATTAAGAATGACTGTGCATACTAATGCAAGATCACACACACACACACACACACACAAACACACACACACACACCCTGGCCCTCTCCCAGGAAGGCTTCTGAACAATGCAGGTAAAATTACCTACATTGAGGGTGGGCAATTTTCAAAGCCTCCAATTCCATCAATAAATTTATACAAACTCAATGCTGTAAGTCATGCATGGGGATTTCAAAATAAAGGTCTCCACCATGCATTGTCTGTCATCTTCACCCTTTCCTTTTCATGCCCTGCCCTTCTGTTCCAGAGGTGAAAGTTCTACATTGAATCAGCTTCGGTACTTTTACCCATAGAGAGGAAGGGTAACTTTCAAAACTGTGGCAGCCCAGTCCTTTTCATATTATTTATTTATTAAAATTTCTTATTGACCGCTGTAGAATAGTGCACTGCATATATCCTGCACATATGTAGTTATAGCACTATGAAGCACTGATCACTGAACTTGCCAGAGAATCATCCAGCACAGATGACATCATTCCTGGAAGGATGGAACTAAGTTTGTTATTCTAACTGATAAGAAGAGGCCTGTGGCCTATAGTAAGAGCAAGCTGCTGTACACATGTTAACATATATATTGATTGGCTATTAAAGGTAAAGGGTGTGGATTATGCAGATGACTGATAATAGCAGACCCCAGGCCCTTTATAAGCTGATGCACACGTGAAGAACACTGAGCAGATTTTAAACAGACCTTGTACACCTTTGCTTGTACTAAATTCTTTCTGTATTTTTCTGCTCCTAGAGGAATTATCCGCCTTCCTCTATATAATTACCTGTATTAATAAACCCCTTTCTTTATTACCGTCTGAAGCTGGTATTTATTCTGTAATTAGACACAGGGTTCGCCCCTCTTTTAACATCTGGAGGCACCGCCTGGGATTCACAGGAAAGGATTTGCGCCCTTTCCTGCGTCTCACAGGCTATAGCAGTGCGGAAACTGCTTAAGGCTTTTGACTAATTAACCAGTTCCACTTAGGGTGACCTGGGGTCATTAGCGTACTTTAGTACTGGCAAGATCGTGAAGTGAGTCCGGTGGCTGCCACGGAGGTCACGATTAAACTCTCCATCCTTCGGATCCAAGACGTTGGTCCCAGGGGGGAGTCGATTGGTTCATTGGGTATGTATGGGATTTAATTTTAATTTTTTTTAAGAAAAAGTGATTGATTTGATTAATGTTTCAGTTATCTATGTCTTCTCTTTTCTTTTTTACTATAGTTTGTTAGTCTGCAAGACCTAGTTTAACTTGTAGTTCGTGCTTCTTTTGAATGACATTCCTTACTGTCTGTGGAATCTGCTTTTGAGTACTTTTTTTTTTCTTTTTTCCAGCTATGTGTGTGTTACCAACGAGCTAATTTAGCAGGTTTTGTTCTGTATTATTTCAACCTTTCAGACTTTCACTTCAGTTTGGTGTTCTAGTGCAGATTTTCTACTCCCCCTCTCCCCCTCCCTTTTTTTTCTCTCTGATGTTCCGTTTATTGTAGTTGTAAACCTTCTGCATTCTTTTCTCCTTTGCCTTAACTTTCTTCCCTCTCTCTCTGACTGTTTAATTTGCTCTGTTTAAATGCTGTCTGTTTTTCTACTTTCTCGCTTGCACTTCCTTGCTTTTGCTTGCACTTTCTTTGTTTCTTGAGGCGGGAGACGCCTTACCCTCGCCCCTCTCCTTCCCCCCCCCCCTCTCCTTCCCCCCCACCTTTGCATTCTTGTGCCAAGTGGCGACCGGTTTCTTTGTCTGGTGTTCATCCTTCTATCTGCCACCTCGCTTTCCCTCCTCGCCCCTTCCAACTCCCCCCTCCCTTGTCTCTTCTCCGTGCATGTTGGGTAATTGAGTTTTGCTTCCCCACCCTTTAGCTTTGTCCTTTTTTGGTGCTGTGCGTTGTCACGCCCCATCCCCCTGCACATTCCTTCCTGCTTACGTCAGAGCCTGCTCGTGTCTGGCTTTCTTTGTTTCTCTGCACTTTGGGCATTGGCCCACACCCCCCCCCCCCCCCTCCCTGCCCTGCTTCGTCCTCTGTAAACGCATTGCATTCTGGTTTTGTTAGTTTTTTTTTCTCTCTTTGTGTCTTTCTCTGCCTGTTTGTCTTCTCCTATTTTTTGCTGTGTTGATTTTCTTTCACTTTCGTTTTCTTTGTGTGACTGGCTTCCCTTGTTAGTTTAACTGCAGCTATTAAAGTTTTATGGCTTAATTGCTCATGCGTCTGTTTCTTGCACAGATTCTGAGTTCTTTTTTTTTTCTTTTCTTGCCTGCTCCCTTCCCCCTCTTTGTTCAGCGCTCACGGAGCGATAGGAGTGCGTGAACGAGTTGGTGGTAGCCCCCACCGCAGTGTATCCCCTGTGACCGCATTGAATTCTGGTCTTCTTAGTTTTTTCTCTCTCTGTTTTTTTGTGCCTGTCTATCGCCTTTACTGCTGGCTGACTTCATCTGCCCCCACCTTTGGCATTCCAATTCCCTGGTTTCTGGTTTCCGGGAGGCTGAGAGACCGCCTGCTGTGTTAATTGCTGTTCGCTTTGCATTTCCAAGGGGCTTTTATTCAGTCCACTGCTCTGTTCTTCTTTTACTTGTGCTGTCTTTCCATCACAGGACTGACCATCATAACTCTGACATTAAAAGAAAAAACTGGGAGAAGTTACAGCATCAGAGATTATTTTAACTGATCTTCAATATGTTTTCCACGTACATCCAATGCTCAGCTTAGTTCTGACGCTGTTTCTACTGTTCTCTGTGATTCCCCTTCCGTAGTTTACGCTCTGCATTTCTTGCTGCTGAGTTAAGTGCCTGGGTTATTTGGACGTTAGTGCTCCTGCCCCACCCTTTGGAATTTCTTTCTTTGCTCAGAGAATGGAGGTGATCCCCCCTCCCCTTTTTCTGCTTGCTGTAATGTTCTGGCTTGTTAGCACACAGATACAGAATGCAGGGGGAGCTTCAGCCCCCCCTTCTCCTGCCACTGAATTGCTTACTTTCCTTTATATAACAGTTTATATGCCTTCCTGCCTGCAAATGTTCTGTTCCTTTTTTTAGCTCCCGTTAGTTTCTGAACCACTTTTGTGATTTACAGTTACTTTCCTTTAATTATCTGTTTGATTTCCTACCTTTGTGCTCCTCTGGGATTTTTTGGTGCATGATGGGAATTGCAGTTTTTGCATGGAAGTTGACTTGCCTACTTTTAGCATATGTTACTGAGCCCTGAATTCTTTTTTCTCTCTCAGGAGACGGACTCAATCACATGCATTTATCGCAACTTGAAATCTATGCGGCTGTCCTTCTTTCTTATTACACCCTTCCATTTCTTTGTTCTTTGTTTCAGATGAGAGGCGCAGGGCAACTCTCGCCTTTCCCATCCCCCAGCCCCTCCCTCGCACATTCCTGTATCAAGGGGAGGGCAGACCCCATCAGTCTGCTTCGCCCCTATTCGCCCCCCCCCTCTCTTCCTGTAGTGTTAAGTTGTGAATTGAGAGCCCCAGGTACTGGCCTTGCCTCCTGGGCTTGGTAGTCATTTTCTTGTGTCTCCTCCCACTCCCTTGTCCCCTTCCGTGGTGCTTGGTGGGAAGTGAAGTTTTGCTAACTGACTCCTTGCTCCTTATCTTAGTGCCTCTCCGTGCCTGTCTGTCCTGGCTCATGCTGCGTCCTCTGGCGGCTGACGTCATGACACCCCCTCCCTCTGCCATTCCCTTTATTCCTGTGTTCACTGCTTATTATTTTCTGCCTGCATTGCTCTGGCCCGTGCTCTGTCTTTACATGAAAATAAAAATACACAAATAAAAAACTCTTGAACCTTGTGAGCTCTCTCTTTTTCTGTTTAATATTGTCCTCTGTCCTGAGCTATCCTTTCCATTGCTCCCAGCTCTGCCTGCACAGCTGACTTTTATGGCATCCTCTGCTAGGACATATTTTCAGGATACTACACGCAGGTTATTTCTTGGTTTTAGGTATTATATAGTTCTTACATTTTATTTGCAACAGCTATATTTTCTAAGTTCCGCCCCCGCAGGGCTTTGGCTAGTGCTGCGGCCATCCCTAGTCTCCCTCTCTGGTGGGACAATTTACAGGGTGCCGCAGATTTCCAGCGTTTCCTTTCATCCTCCTTGCTCTATACATCCTGGACTTTTACTGTTTTTAGGTTTCATTACATTCTTTCCTTTCATTTGCCTATGGCCGAACAAAATACACATACACACAATACAAAGAGACTCCCTTTTAATACTTTGATCAGTTTAGTTTACTGGCAAGCGTACCCTCCCCTGCACTTTTCGTTTTCTTCTTTCTCTATTTATCCCTGACCAATGTTTGTATATTACTATTTTCTACAGGAGTCTGTGATCAGTTGGCTTTGAGGGCATTATCTGATGCAGTTTGCAGGGATCTGCCTTCATGTTTCAAGCTCACCGCTTGTCTCGCTGTGCGGTGACAGAGATAGGGTTTCTCACAGGAAGGTGATAAAGGCTGTACGTGTGTTTAGTTTAACCATGGATTAGCAAGGAATTGAACGTTACTAAGATAATTCATAGTTCTTGGGACATTGAGTAACATTTGAATTCTTTAGCAGTCAGGATTCTGTCTCTTTCCCGGTATACAGTGCTTTGGTCATTGCGCTGGCGCACTTACAGTACAGCCCTAAGTCTTTTCTTGTACACTGGAAAATTGCCCTTATGTATCTGTTACATGTTCTAATTAATGATGTTTCCTCATTTCACAGAGGTGAAGGTTTTCCCCAGCAGCGCAAGAGTTATCCCGGTAACCATGATTTTGTCACAGGTCTGTCTTTCAGGAAAAAAAAAAAAAGAGTGGAAGTTGAATATTAATGAGCACAGCGCCTCCTAGTGGCGCAGCCATATTAAAGAACCAACAGTAGCTTTATGACTGCAGTTTGCTGAATTCATATCAGGATATTTAGTTTCAATTGAGCTGTAATTCCTCTAACCTTTATCTGTTCTCAGATTTTATGTTTCCCCAGGTCAATAGTCGTTGGACCATTTGAAGATTACATTTTCTCCTTTTTCTCAGTTTTTCATTGTTTTTTATTTTTCAACAGATTGTTTTTTGCTTTTTCTTTTGTTTTTATTCTAGATCGATCTAGACATTTTCTCAGTACTTTTTCACACTTTTTTTGGCCTACCTTTATTTTTGATTAAGGGTTTGAGCTCATCAGACGTAACCCATATGTTTCTTGTTGTTTGTTTTCTGTGTCATATGTCTTTGCACCTGCTGAATGAGTGACGTTGTATGTCAAAGTTTAATGTTCTTTGTGATGTGATGTCTGTGGTGAACTCTTCTCCCTAATTAATCTGAATTTGTTTTGCCCTTATGGTAGCTTCTGATCAAGTAACCTACCTACTGTCGAACTGCACGGCTCTGTCTCCTGTCCCTGAAGTGCACTAAGCTGAATGACCTGTTTTCCCCCATCTGCATCATTGAATTCAAAGATTATCCTGACTTGGACTGTGAACTGTTTTCAAAGACTGCCATCATACATCATATTCATTGTTTTTGTCTTGCTCAGATGCTGTTTGGACCTATTTGCAAATTGCCATTATTTGGACAGAATTAATGCTGGTTTTTCTAAATTTTATAGTATCTTCCTTGTCTAACCCCAACCTCTTATATCTTTATATGATTATGTAATATGCTTTTCTTCACCCATTACCCTTGTCTATGAAAGCTGCCTTGATTACATTACCCACATACTATATCCCACTGATTGCTCTCTTAGAACGAGATATGCCCCAGTATGGTCAAATGTTTTCTTGAATCCCTTATCCCTGGACAATGTTTTATCCACTATTGGGCCTACAGATGCTTTGTCACATGACTGCACTTGCCTAATGTTTCAACAGCCCTTTTTCTTTGCCTTCTTTTCTTTGTTACTATCAGTTTGCTTTTGTATTTTCAGTTTGGTATTCACTTTTTGCATTAACATGTTTATCCTTCTTTGTGCATTATACCTTTGGAATGGCATACTCCCTGTATGCACCACTGACCCGAATTGTAATGCTTGCATCACAGTAACTATAGATGGTACGACTAAAACTTCTACTCTGCTATACAAATTCCCTTATGATTGTGAAGGGATAGTTACATACCGTTCTCATAATTCCACACAATACAGTGTATGTGCATACAACCATTACCTGTTTTGACCCTACTGAAGTCCCTGCCCAACAATGGATACAAGTCCATAAATGAGACACTCCTCAAGATCTTGTTATGACATTTGCCCTTTGACTCCCTACCGAAAGGTCGGTTTCCCTCATTTTTAAGTATATTCCCTACCCGCATTCTGGGATTTGACCTATAGATGTGGTAATGATTTGGCTTGGCCATACACACCCTTATCCTTTAACTATCAGGTTTTTCTCTGGATCTCCCCTTTTCTTATGTGCATATATATTTCTGCTACATCAGAGTACGTTACATTCATGCTGTTCTATTTGCTGTAAGCTATTTCTAGCATTTTCCCACTCGTCTTACTGGTGGTACCTCTGCATCTCTTTGACTTATTCTTTCTTCTACAGCCTGTACCTATAGTAATTACTTTGCTGGCTTTTTATATTCCAATATCCTATTCCCTTTATACTCTGATTTCTCTGTAACCTTTTTGAACATTTCTTCCTGTAACACTTCCTCTCAGATTTTACCTGGAGTTTGTTTATACCCTCTCACAAATATTTCCTGGTAGTTTTATGACCTTTGTGCTTATTCTGAGATTGATCTCCTTGTAGAAATTTACCCATTCTAACTGAGGCTTCCTCTCACAAGGAGATGCAACTGTACCTACTCCTACCTATGACCAGAACATGCCTTATGTTTTTGTTGTTTTTCCTTCTCCTCCTTGCCCATTCCAATGGACTACCTCTTCATGTTTTCTCTGTACCTTTTGAGAATGATATCTAACTGCTCTGATAGGTTATCCCTCCTGATTGCTATATTTGTGACCCCCATGTGTAACAGCACCGATCCTATCTCATGTAAAGCGCAGTGGATATTGGCCCACTCCATTGTTGCAACAAAGTGCATTCATAGCCCTTACACAGTATTACACACTATATTTATAGGCAATTATTCTTGTTTATCTCAATCTTTTCTCAACTATACCATGTAAGCTCAAATGGTAAATTCTTATTGGCTCAATATTGTAACCTATTAGAAAGGCTCCTGGGGTTATGGAACTCCAATTTATATGTTGAATCGTATTATAAGATTGCAAGCTGTTGTTGAAATAATTACTAATGAAACTGCTAAAGCACTGAGAATATTAGCCACTCAGCAAAAGGGTTTTTGGAATGCTATTTATCAGACTCATCTAGCATTAGATTATATACTAGCTGTAGAAAGAGGATTATGTGGTAAATTTAACCTCAGTAACTGTTGTCTTCAAATAGACGACAAGGGTGAAGTGATTGAGGAAATCACTCGGAACATGATGTCTATAGCACATGTACCGGTGCAAACCTGGAAAGGTCTTGATGTCAGTGATCCATTTGGATCCCTTGGCTCATGGTTTTCTAGTTTAGGTTCAGGATTCAAAATTCTAATTGGCTCCATGTGTACAATTGCCTTACTTGGGCTAGTTGTCTGTCTCTGCTTACCATGTCTCTGTATCTGCCTACGAAGATGCCGTGATCAAGTTTCTGCAATGCTGGTAACATAGACTAGCACTCGGATCATGCTTAATCAAGCTGAAACCTTGAACCTGATGCTTTTGGATTCTCATGCTGACACTGCATCATTCCCCGCCACCTGTAATGACTATCTGTGAAAAATGAGCATATCGGTACGAAGACGGGTAATGTCTCTCGCCAGTAAGGAGTAGCCTTAACTAGGCTGGGCAGCCTAAGACATGGCGATATGCGACTCAGATAAGTATGAAGGGTTCTTAGCCAATCACCCTTCACAGGGGGATATGTAGAATAGTGCACTGCATATATCCTGCACATATGTAGTTATAGCACTATGAAGCACTGATCACTGAACTTGCCAGAGAATCATCCAGCACAGATGACATCATTCCTGGAAGGATGGAACTAAGTTTGTTATTCTAACTGATAAGAAGAGGCCTGTGGCCTATAGTAAGAGCAAGCTGCTGTACACATGTTAACATATATATTGATTGGCTATTAAAGGTAAAGGGTGTGGATTATGCAGATGACTGATAATAGCAGACCCCAGGCCCTTTATAAGCTGATGCACACGTGAAGAACACTGAGCAGATTTTAAACAGACCTTGTACACCTTTGCTTGTACTAAATTCTTTCTGTATTTTTCTGCTCCTAGAGGAATTATCCGCCTTCCTCTATATAATTACCTGTATTAATAAACCCCTTTCTTTATTACCATCTGAAGCTGGTATTTATTCTGTAATTAGACACAGGGTTCGCCCCTCTTTTAACACCGCCTATGATGAATCCATTGAAATAGGCGGTGTACAATAAAGCACAAATGATAAAATCGTGATAAGCACAGACAATGCAAAAATACAAACAGCTGGAAGAATGAATTACTGTAAAATGGTGCCAAAAGCTTCTTGAAACAAGAGTGCCTTCAGTTGTGTATGTAAAGATTTGATATTGGAAAGTAAACGCAGATATTGAGGTAAGGCATTCCATAATTAGAGACTGATGACAGGAAATGCTCTTAGCTGGGGTACCGATGAGACGAATATGCTGAATGGAAGGTACAGTCAAGAGCATATTGTCTTGTGAACACAAAGATCGAGTCGGGTGTACAGCATCAAAAATATAATTTTGTTTTGGGGTTTTTCTTCCTGTCTTTTGCTTCATTTAATGTTTATATCATTTTTGTTTCTTTGTAGAAATGAAATAAATAGTTAACCCCCTCCTAAAAAAAAATGAAACAGGGCCCCGATAGCTTCTCACTTGCTCCAAAAATGTTCTGGGGCCAGGAACCACTCTGGCCTCCACTTACCCCATCCATGGGAGTCCAGATGGGCAGGAGAGAAGAGATGTCCACTCACCTCCTATCCTGAGGTTGTCCACTTGCAAAGGTGCCAGGGCATAGCTATGTTTTATACACTGGAGTATAATTTGAAGTGTTTTAGGACACGAGCTGAGTTATGTTTTAGGATACTGACTTCAGGAACATTTAAATGTTAAGTTAGGAAATATTTTATGTTAATAGACTCATTTTAGGCTTTTATAATGTATTTTAGTATCTAACAAATTATATTTTAACCTGTTGTGAACCGTTTCGATGGTCTCTGAGTGACAGTATACAAAAAATGTTAAATAAATAAATAAAATAAAATAAATACAGTGTCATAGCATGATGTCAAAATGGCGCTTTCTCAGGGCCAGCACCATTTTCTTCCACAGCCGTACAAATATGTCTTTTCGTATAAAATAACCAAATGTCATTCCATTTCATCATTAAGAAGCTCAGGTTTTACTGCATTTAATGTAAAAACCAAAAATTGCTTGTGAAAAGTCAATTGTGCTTGTGAATCAAATCCAGATGGATGTGCCAGCATCACATTTTTATATATTTATTTATTTATTGGAGATTTATATTCTACCTTTCAGACCCTTCAAAACAGATCACTTTCAGGCACTGTATGTATTTCTCTGCCCCCAGAATGCTCACAATCTAAGCTTCATATTGTAAAATGGTCCATCTTAGATCTGTAAAGACAGATCCAGTTGAAACACAATGATCCACATTAGGAGCCTGAAGTCTTTTAGTGTTCAAACAACTGTGGTGTTCAATGAGTCAGATTCTGATGACACACTTAGTGCGACCAATGTAAATCTCGTTGCTGAATTAAATAGGCCCCCAGCAACACAGATAATGTCAGTGACAACAACTGACCCGGCAAGGTCCTGCAGCAGTCTCTCCTTGGGAGGGCCCTGGGCTGCCACAGTTGGTCTCCAAAGGAAGACCCCCAACTCTGATTTTTTTAGGATTAATCTTAGCTGCCATCCTCTAGAGTCTTCCTTAAGCTTCACTATTCATGTTTTCCGCACCTTCCTGCTGTCTATCCTGTTGCAGATTTTGCTATCATCAACAAAAGGACAAACATTTTCCAACAATCCTTCTGCTACGTTGCTCATGAAAATGTTGAAAAGAAATGATTGCAGGTCTGATCCCTGAGGCACAATGCTTCCTCAGATTAAACTCCATTTACCACTACCTTTTATCGCTTCCCACTCAGCCAGTTTCTAACCCATTCACTCCAGATTCCATACCAAGTTCAATCAATTTATAAATCTGTTTGGAACCACGTCAAAGGCCTTTCTGAAATCCAAGTACACTACGCCTAGTGCTCTGCCTTGGCTGTAGGTCCCTCCTTAGACAGTCAACATCCCTGTGAGCCTTCCATCCTTTTCAGCAACTCCCAACTTGGAGGGCTGGGACTGGTTGCCTCATCCTATGTAAGGAAGTTAGTTTAATATTCAGTGGGGTCAGTTTCAGTTAACATCAGAGCAGTGAGGATGCGGTTTTTAAACCCTCCCTGTCTCATTGGGAAATTTAGTTTGGAGGAGATTTCTCACTGTGCACTCCCTGCCAGAGCATCTCCCTCATATTTTTTGAAGTGAGATTTTTGCCAGATTCCCTTTGGGAACTCCTATAAGGAGCTGAAGATCTGTGAGCCTCACTCTACTTCACAGGTGAGACAAGCACCAGTACTAGTACCTACTATGTGAGGTTTTTCATGACTAATACGTATCCTACTTAAACCTTGCACCCTTTGAAGAAGGTTTCCCTGGACACAAAGGACAAGGGCTGAAGACCCGTAGGCTCTAATCTGCTTTCTAGATGGCGCAAGCACCAATGACAGTGAAAAGAAAACAGTCACTGAGAGATTTTTGTGGCAAGCAAACATTGGGTTGTATGGAGTTGTTTGTTTTGGGTTTTTTTACCCATCCCTCCCCAAAAGGGTTCCAGTGCTGGGATAGCCTGGTTCCTGATTCCTAAAAACATTTCCTGCAAGAGAAGTCACAGGCACAGAGACCAAGAAGTAAGGATCAAGATCTCTGGAGATTCCCAACTGGATCTTCACCTATGGAATGCGTGGCCTTTTTGTGTTTGAGGAGACCCCCTCCACTGGCCTGCTGGGAAGGTTTTGGGGGGCCCCTCAATTCTTTTCAGGACTCTTGAATGAAACAAATTGGCCTTTATTCATTGCGTTTTGCAAATTTAGTTAAACAAATGCACATCCCTAGTCTGTTAAAACGAATGGTCAAGTAGTCTATTTGAGATTCCCTACATACTGTCTGCATACACCTGCCAGTACTGTCACATGTAGACGGCTGCCATGGGCAGGATTGTGTCATAGAGCTAAAGGCATTGCATAAAGTGGCACATGGACATTTATATTTAAGAGTCACTTTTACTTACTGACTCCATGCCTGGGCTTAGCAGTGTCCATCACTAATGTACATCCCACATACATTGCTTGGAAGGTAGAAAACAATCTTCAGAGGATGGATGTTTGGTAAATTATGCAATCAGTGTGTGCACCAAGGACAAATATAAGGAGCTTTATTGAAGGCAGAGAATAAATCACTCACAACAGAGAAAGCACTAAATATTCCAGAGGATTAGAGTTACAGATTTACACAGCTGGTAAGACAGAAAGATGTCCAGATACCCAGCAAGGCCAAAAACATCTTCAAGTTGCCTGGCTGCCCCTCCAGATGTGATAATGCAGGGGAAGGGGCATTCTCCTTACTGAGAGAATATTGCTTCTTGACTCCAAACACAGGGATACAGCTGAAATCCCAGGATCAGCCCTTCCCCAGAGTCTAAGTACCTCACCAGTCCCACCAGTGACATCTTCCTCCAAAACCTCATATTGCTATAAAGAGAACATTCTCATCCTTTTTTATTTATTTAGCATTTTTATATACCGACGTTCTCGATACAAATATCAAATCAGGTCGGTTTACATAAAACAAAACAATCGCGGTGAGGCGTTACAATAAACGGCATGCAGGCCTGAGATATTATAAGACACCATCTCTCCTAATGTCTGATGCCTCAGCTCCAAACGAACCCATCGTAGGTTTCAGATTTCACATTTCCTATACTCCTAATAACACTTAGGAATGTCTCAAAGAGCTTTGGACTGATGTCACAATCCTGTCATTCATAGGAGTGATGTCACAATGGGCGGTGTCCAGCAGGAGTGATGTTACCATAGATTAATTTACAAGTGTGATGTCATAATGGGCTGTTACTCAGAGTGGATTCTAACCAATGTCTCCTGTTGGATGCATGGGAAACTAATGAAACACTTTTTCCTACCAGGCATGCTGTAGCCATTCTGTGGTTTAAATCATGCAAGGCCCCATAATCTCTGGAACCAGTGGCCTTGTGCAGTTCAAAGTGCAGAAGAGTTGGAGCACAACTAATGGGAAGAAAGGTGTTAGAGGTCATCCATGCATCTTATAATGAATTTTGATTATAACGCAAAGGAGTGATGTCACATGTGGCTGTGATGTCATGTTAGACTGTATCTCACAGTGGTGCTATTACATGGGGCTGTATCTCACAGTGTGATAACAAATGTGGCTGTGAGTCATACTGGTGATGTTATGTTAGGCTGTCTCTCACAGCAGTGATGTCACATGGAGCTGAATCTCTCAGCGATCATGTCACATGTGGCTATATATCAGAGTAGTGATGTCACAGTGCTGTAAAACTGTCAGTACTGATGCTATAGTGGGGTGTGCAGAGGCCTGAGAAAACCAAAGGGGTCGGATTTTACTGATCCCAGAGAATGAGGTCTGACCCAGTGAAATTAAATCTAGATCATGAAGGAAAGATCCCTCTCTGAATGGAAGGATTTGTAAATCTGTGAAGCTTTTCCTGTGTCAGCTCTATGAGTTCTTCAGAAGGTGCACTGGAAGACTCTATTTTTGGGGTGGAAGGGGAGTGGGATTATTCTGGCAGTTTCCTCTGCCTCCTTTCTGCTTTCAGCTCAGTCACAACTAGAAATGAGATAATGCACATTTTTCCCTCTGTTTTATAACCTCCCATCCTCCCCAAAGTATTAAGTTTGATCATTGTAGTAGCAGTCCTGGACCTAGGGCCATCACCCAGGGCTCATTACAGATCCCTACAACCATGAGTCCCAAATCCAGCCACTGTGTGTGATCCTTGAGAACTGACCCCATCCATCTCCCCCACATGGCTGACAATGCTGCTTCTGCCACATCCACAGCCCTGGCTGACCCAACTCAAGGATCAAACCAGGGACCTTCCATTTTAAAGGGAGAGTCATCATGCATCGTACTAGAAACTGAAATGCCCTGTATGTGAGAACCTTCTGTGATTTATCACAGGATCCCATAAGCTACTTCCCCATGACTTTCCTGACTGCATTTTTTACCTCTTTGTTCCTCAGACTGTAAATGAGGGGGTTCAGCATGGGGGTGAGAGTTGTGTATAACACAGAGAGGATTTTACCCTGTTCCTGGGAGTATGCTGAGGTGGGAAGCAGGTACATACAGAACAGTGACAAACAATAAATGGAGACGACAGTGAGGTGGGAGGAACAGGTGGAGAAGGCCTTCCGCTTCCCCTCTGCAGAGCGGATTCTCAGGATGGCTGCGATGATGTAGACGTAGGATATGATGATCACAAGGAAGGCAGGCATTGTCATCAATGAAGCTGCAACAAACACTAAGCTTTGTGTGATTGCTGTGTCAGTGCAGGAAAGCTTTAACATTGGCATGAGCTCACAAAAGATATGATCTATGACATTAGAGGCACAGAATGAAAGGCGGGTGACAGAAGCTGTGATCATCTCAGCAGGTATAAAACCACTGATCCAAGAAGCAGCTGCCAGCAGGACACAAACTCTCTGATTCATAATGAGGGAATAACGCAAGGGGTGGCAGACTGCGGCATAACGATCAAAAGCCATGGCAGTAAGGAGGAAGATTTCCACACAGACAAAGACTATGAAGAAATGCAGCTGTACTATGCATGCAGCGTAGGAAATGGTCTTATCCCCTGAGAGGAAGATTTCCATCAGTTTTGGGGTGATGGTGCATGTGCAGCAGATGTCTGTGAGAGAGAGGTTGCTGAGGAAGAAGTACATGGGGGTGTGCAGGCGGGGGTCAGCACGGGTCACTGTGATAAGCACAAGGTTCCCCAGCAGGGTGATCAGGTAGATGAGCAGGAAGACCAGGAAGAGAGTAACTTGCAGCTGGGGATTATCAGAAAATCCCAGAATAATAAATCCTTTCACCATTGTCAAATTTGCCACATCCACTGGAGCCATCATGCTATTATTTATTGAACTTATGTGCTTAACTGCTTATTATTAATTCTAATTCACTGCTCTGAAAAGCTTTTTTTTCAAGTATAGAACATGATAACTCACATAATAAACATAAACATGGACATACATTAAGAATACAAAATAAACAAGATCACTTAAAATAAAACAAAAATCTAAAGCCTATTATGAACAGCTAACAGTAAACTAAAATAATCTATCCAAATGTATGTTGAAATAAAGAGGTTTTATCCTGAAAGCAAGTTAATCTCTTTCTAATCACAAATCTTGTGTAAGATAAATGGGGTGTCACTGAAAACACTCCTAGAAGTAAAAAGAAGAAATTGGAAATGACAAATATCTTAAGTGAGGATGTCATTGAGTATTACAGATGCTGCAATGTGTGGCCTGTAGTGAAAGTCGCTGATCTGCACCTCATCAGGTGTCACTTACAACTCATGGGCAATGTGTTGGACGTTCATTGCACTGGAGGAGATTTACAGCCAAGGGTTTTCTGTTAGCAAACGTTCTCAAGCTATTCTGTGTCTGAAAGAAAAGAGGTTTTAAAATTAGGTCTCAGAGTCAGTGATAGAGCTGGGGATAATAGCTCAGCCATAGAGAGATAAAATGACTTCCCCAGAGTCACACACACAGAGTCAGTGATACAATCAGCGATCAGAACTGGAAGACAGAAATGAATGAATCTGAATGATTGGTAGTGTGATAAAGGATTTTGCAGATGATAAAACAAAAAAAAATGCAGCCAACACATAATTTTTCTTAAATATTAGAATACAGCATCAGAGTAAAATGTATAGTTATTAGGGATGTGAATCGTGTGCCCTATCGTCTTAACGATCGAAATCGTCTGGCAGGAGAAGAAAATCGTGTTTGGCACGATTTTTTAGTTAAAAAATTGTTAAAAATCGTTTTTTCCGATTAGTGCGCACTAACGGGAGTTAGTGCGCTAACTCCCGTTAGTGCGCACTAACAGAAAATGATACAATTTGACACTTTTCAGGTCAGTTAAGGTCAGTTTAGGAATGAATATGTATTCCTATTGGCTGCCCTCTTATTTATTCATGTTACCAAGGTTCCCACTGACAGTATATGGGGGATGGGAAATGGAAACAGTTGGTAGCTTGACAAAAAAAGTAATGTGATCAGTCAATGTGACTAGAACTTGTGCCCTAACCCTGATACCAGGGATGTTGTGATCTTCCTGCACACAGTGCCCTAACCCTGGCACAAGCTGGAGTCAATGTGTGCAGTAAAGGAGACCTGCCTTTTCCACAAGCTGGAGTCAATGTGTGCAGTAAAGGAGATTTGCCTTTTCCACAGCTGGAGTCAGTGTGTACAGTAAAGGAGACCTGCCTTGTCCCCAAGCTGGAGTCAGTGTGTGCAGTAAAGGAGATCTACCTTGTCCCCAAGCTGGAGTCAGTGTGTGCAGTAAAGTAGACCTGCCTTTTCCACAAGCTGGAGTCAATGTGTGCAGTAAAGGAGACCTGCCTTTTCCACAAGCTGGAGTCAATGTGTGCAGTAAAGGAGATTTGCCTTTTCCACAGCTGGAGTCAGTGTGTACAGTAAAGGAGACCTGCCTTGTCCCCAAGCTGGAGTCAGTGTGTGCAGTAAAGGAGATCTACCTTGTCCCCAAGCTGGAGTCAGTGTGCTGTAAAGGAGACCTGCCTTTTTCCACAAGCTGGAGTCAATGTGTGCAGTAAAGGAGACCTGCCTTATCCCCAAGCTGGAATCAATGTGTGCAGTAAAGGAGACCTGCCATTTTCCCCAAGCTGGAGTCAATGTGTGCAGTAAAGGAGACCTGCCATTTTCCCCAAGCTGGAGTCAATGTGTGCAGTAAAGGAGACCTGCCTTGTCCCCAAACTGGAGTCAATGTGTGCACATAATGCAATGCACAGGAAGCAATGATGTGACTGCTGGAGTGGTGCACTGCCTGCCTACCTAGGCTTGAATATATTAATGCTGCAGTACTAATAAAAATAAATTATAATTCTGCTAAAATGCCACTAGCCTCACCAGTGACACTAGGCTAGTAGCCTAGTCAGACATTCACCACCACCTAATAATAATTAATTATTAATTCAGTGATATAATAAATCATTTAAAAAAATTGAGTAGGTTAATATAATAGATGACTGTAGTCGATTGAATAAAGATCTGATGTTTCTGCTCTCCTCACACCAAAGAAAAGCAACACACAAGCAGAGAAGCCCTTCTTATAAAGCTGAGCTAGTGAGTTAAGTAGGAGGAAAAGTAAACATACTGGTGGCTAGTGTGGCTACTTAAAAAATACACTTACCAACAATCAATTACCACATATATTTGAACTGTGTAGTTCCAGCCAGGACCACCTTTCTAAAATGCACAGTGATCGGCAAATTCAACATGCAGTAGCATTTCACGTGCCTGCTAACAAAAATAATAAACAAACAAGTTCTAGTCACATGAGTGATGATCATCACATTACTTTTTTTGTCAAGCTTCCAACTGTTTCCATTTCACATCCCCCCAACCATTACCTCAGTGGGAACCTTGGTAACATCAATAGATAAGAGCACAGCCAGCCAATAGGAATACATATTCATTCCTAAGTGACCTTTACTGACCTGGGAAGTGTCAACAATTTGTATCATTTTCTGTTGGTGTTCATGAGTTTCCAGTTCCATTTCCCATCCCCCCAACCATCACCTCAGTGGGAACCTTGGTAACATCAATAGATAAGAGTGCAGCCAGCCAATAGGAATACATATTCATTTCTAACTGACCTTCACTGACCTGGAAAGTGTCAATTTGTATCATTTTCTGTTAGTGCGCACTAACGGGAGTTAGTGCGCACTAACACGATTTAACGATTTTTAACGATAAATCGTTAGAATTTCTATTGTATTGTGTTCTATAACGATTTAAGACGATATTAAAAATATCGGACGATAATTTTAATCGTTGAAAAACGATTCTCATCCCTAATAGTTATATATGCTAACTATTGTCTATATAAGAACATAAGAACAACTATTTTATATTGAAATATTCAGTTATATATTTGTAACTTAATCAGAATCATTCTATTGATGCCTCTTCAGACAGATGTTATTGCACTGCACAGATGCTGCAATGTATGGCAGGCAGTGAAAGTCACTGATCTGCACCTCATCAGGGTTATACAGGGTCAGTGACAAAACCAGGGAATGTCTCTGGGGGACAGGAATGAAGGAATTAGAATGTATAGATAACAGATACCATTCACAGCTATGAGCAGCAACTTTACTGTGATGCCATATTCATATGTTTAGCAAAATTGATTATGTGATGCCTATATTTTTTATTTTATCATCTGTAAACATGCTGGGGCTCCCTATGGAAAACTAAAATTCAGACCACAGTTTAATGCCTGAATCCCTTTCCTCTGTCTCAGGCTACAGCAGAGAGAAGTCAAAACTTCCCTTTCTTTTGTGACAGAGAAGAACTAGGCAACCAGTTAGAAAGCTAAAAATCTGAACTTTTTCTGTATATTTATCCTTCCATCTGGCTTCTGAACACTCCCCTTTACTTCCACACTGTCCAGAGAGCATCCATCCAGTTGGCACAATTAAATAATATCTGATGAGAGAATGCAGCTCACAAAAGGCATTAACATTTCATGTAACAGGATTGCTGGGTTTTCTCCTCCACTGAGGATCAGGTGGGGGGCACCTCAGGTGTCTAAAATAGGGATGTGCATTTGGAAGAAACAAAATAGGAAATGAGCCAAATTTCCTATTTCATTTGGGTCATTTCAAAGCAAAACAATTTAAATTTGTTGGAATTTCATTGTTTTGAAAATCAGGCAAAATAAAGAGTCACCCGTATGTCCTAGGTCTAGGTGCAGAGCTGGGGGCCTTGCCTAGACATAGGCTGTGGTCTGACGCAGGGGCCACAGTCTACGTCTGAGTGTGACACCGGGATCTCAGCCTAGGCCATGGACCAATGGCGGGGCCTTGGCCAAAATCCACCCAGAGCCCCAAGCTGGAGAAATTTTCTAACCCCCACTTATCCTTCGGGAATCCAGTGCTGCATCCAGGCCTGATCCTGATCCCATTCCCTGGGCCTCCAACTGGGCCAGAGCCCGAGCCCAGGCGCATTGCAGTCCAGAGGTGCATCTGGACTGTGCTAGTCTGCCTGTGATAAGTCAAGAATACGGAAGACGCACGTGTAGCAAGTGCTGTTGAAATTGTTGCATTTGAGGTTAGTGACTCTGTTTCCTGTGATGAGTCTGTTTTTCCATTGTTGCAGTGTGGGCGGTCCGGGGCATGGACAGCCACACTGGCTTGTTGTGATTTTCGTCTGCACGTATGTGTTTATACTTTATGGTCTCTTTATACTGCATATGATGAGGGTCTGTCTGTGTTCTGCCTGTGGGACTTAGGTGAGGTATTCTGCTAGCATTGTAGTTTCTGTACAGGGATCTATAGCAGCCTGATTTGTTTTGTTTTTCTAGCAGGAGGTGTATTGGTGTTTTGGGGCTTGGTGTAATATTGCAGTGTTGCCTTTCAATAGATAAAGTTGTTACTGTTTGAATATGGCAGGTTTCCTATAGGTTCTGAGTATGTTTTCTGCAGGAGTTTGTATTATACATTGTTCCTGGTTGTGGAGGGAGTTTGTGCTTCTGTTACTGAGATGACAACCAGAATCTGAATATTATTTTTTATGCTGAGTGGTAAGGGGAGATATCTTTGTTCTGCTCTGCACCTGTTGCTACGGGGGAGTTTCTGTGAACGCAGGGTATTGTAGAATGTGAGGTGCAGGATTTATATGGAGAAGCTCCAATGGGGAGACTCAGGAAATATTTCTTCACAGAAAAGGTGGTGAATGCATGGAAGATCTCCTGGAGGAGGCTGTAAAGGCAAGAACGGTAATGGAATTCAAAAGGCATGGGACAGACACAGAGGATCCCTACTGGCTACAGAATGGAAATGAAAAAATGGGGATCTTTACTATTACAACTAAGGTTTACTTATCTGCACTGCATGGCAGTTGCTTCCACCCTTACAAAGGGCTTGGGGGGAGCCTGCATGGAGTGGCAGTGACTACCACCCTAATAAAAATCTGCTGGACAGTCTGGATGAACCATTTTGGTCTTTATCTTTTGTCTGGAAATTTTATTTTTCAAATTATGTTGATTCCAGTCTCTGCTTTCTGCTTATCCTATGATCTCTTCCTTGGTCTCCTTTTATTTTATTTTCTTCTCTCTTCTTTCTTTTTCAATTCTTCCTTTACATTTGTCTATGACATTGATTTTTCACGTTCATCACGTTTCTTCATTTCTTTTTTCTGCCTCCAGCCACTCAAAGCTAGATTTTTCTCCTCCTTCTTTCTCCTCACCTTTTGGTTCCTGATCTCTTCCCAAATCTCACCTACCCACCAGATACACGTGTGTCTTCCGTTTTCTTGACTTATCATAGGCAGACTAGCACAGTGACAGAAATAAATTTACATTAAGGACCCTCACTAGTTACTTTATATATGTTCACCTTATATCGCAGCTGTAGCAGGTACAATCCAGAATTGTCCCTTTACCTTTTTATAAACAATTTTGTGTAATTTTCAATATTGCAAGTAAAAAAGTAAAGAATGAAGTGAAAATGTACTTTCCTGTTTTGTGAGGCGAATGAAAAAGCAATTATCCTAAGGGCTAAAAGAGATTTTAAAACTTTTAGAGACAATTTCCAGGCGCCCTGCCTACGGAGGCATTTATGGCTCCCTCGGAAACCGTGAAACCATGAAGGGACATGAATTGGAAAGATGGTGGATTCTTTAGGCCAGGAAGTTTTCTTTTTTGAAACAGACATCAAATAATTACTGAGAATACGTGGGAGAGCTGATCTGTACTACTTCCATTTCTCACAGGTGCACGCTAAGGTTCACAGTACTTGTGACATGTTTCTTGCTTTAAATGTCTGCTCTAAATTAGGTTTATAAGGATTTTAGTTTTATGATTGTGTGGAAGACTGTAACTCGCCTAGGATTTTACATAAAGTGAGTCGTTAATACTTTAAATAAGTAAAATACCATAAAGGAAGACTTTACAACTTCTGAATCTGATCAGGACGTTTTCAGCATTATCCAAATCTGACATGGAAGGAACAGAGACATTCAGTAAGTGTAAGCCAAGAAGACCCAAGACGAGTGAAATGTACAAGAAAAGATTTTTAAATTGTTTTATATATTTAACTACAATCCACCGCATTCCTGGGTTGAATTTCTCCCAAAATGCTAAACTTAAGAATCCAGCAAAATTCTCCACGATTTTCTTGCACACATTAATATTTGCTCATTGGGATTCCTTTCTGTAGATTGTTTTTACCCTTCCAGAACTTGTGCATAATTATTTCTGTGAGAAAAAGTTGCTGCCAGTTCTAATCTGTGCAAAGGAATCTGACTCTCAGGCATTTTCCACGTTTCTCATCCTGTTCTGGTGCAGAACTGAAATTCCGGTGCCTCTTACTTTTCACATATCAGAGATGTACAGTGAGCGAGTCACAGACTGGAGGGCTCCAAGGCTGCAGGAAGGCTCTGCTGCCAGCTGGGAGATCCCCCCTCCTCTTACAGATCTGCCCGAGTATTAATGGGAAAGAGCTCTGATCTGTCACCTTCTTTGGGATCCAGGATCCACTCGGGGGCAGGGGATTTCCTGTTTTATCGCCCTGATATGCTGTTCTCTCTCACACTGCTGGTAACTGTGCTGGGAGGAAACTGCAGTACTGTTTTTGTAAATCAGATTTCTGTGATCATCCTAATGATTCTGAAAATCACCAAAAGACATAAATATCAAATTCCCAACTTGTATAAGAGAACAAGGGCAAGTTATACCTCTTTGATCAAAGGCTCATGACCTGGGGGTATTAATAAACTCCTCTCTTTCTATACAGTCCCATAATAAATAAATAAATAACAGTCAGTGACTGGAACTGCAGGTGAGTGAGGGGGTCACAAGGGCAGAGATCACACTCAGAGAGTCAGTGACAGAGGTGGGGATTAGAACTGAGACCTGGAGATATAAAGTGATTCCCCCAAGGTCGCACACTAAGTCAGAACATTGATTAGAACTCAGAAGTATCTTTTGTTCTTAGTTCACAGCTCTAACATCTAACACATATGAAATTACTTACGTTTTGCAGTTAGATTCAGTCGCATCTGTGTCTCTTCAAACAGGCTTCATGCTGCCCCTGCACATCAGATCCCTGCAGCTCCTCTCCTTCAATATTGATGGATTTAGTCATGATAAACACATTTTAAATTCCCTGAGAAAATATATTTGTAGGGAAAAGGACACCAGGGTGATCTCTCTCGTCTGCTCTTGGCTGGGAGGGTCTGAGCCGGGTGGAAGCTTCTGAATAAAACTGTAAATTGTATCTGATGAGAGAGCGCAGCTCACAGAAGGCATTAAAGTCGCACGTTACAGGATTGCTGAGGTTTCTCCCTACCTGTCCTGCAGCGCTGCCTCCTCTCCTCCACTGTGGATCAGGCAGGGGCACCCTGGGTATCTTAAATACTTTAACAAAGGGATGAGGAGTGAAAACTGTGCTCTGTGCATCTGGGAAATTGTAAAAAGTCTCACAGACAATTAAGGGAAATTGTAGATTCTGTGTCTGAGCTGCCTGAAAAATTCACAAATGATTGATCCATAGAGAGAATAGGTTTTGGTTCTCTCATTCTGCTCTGCTCCAGTTGTAGTTATGGAATATTTCAGAAAGTCTGATCTGGGCTTCACTTGCACTGATCATTTGTCTGCCTTTGGGGGTCATCAGTTCATTTTAACCCTTTTTCCATTTAAAAAGTTCACTCCTCAACGTTCTCTCTCTCTTACCATTACGTAGTATTTCTGTATTGATGAGATTATCAAACTAGATTTTCAGCTCCTTGGGGGAAGACATCTACCAATATACTCTTTCCATTTAGTTTACAATTTACCTGCTGTATTCTCCCCATCTGCACCCTGACAGCTCTTTAAATTGTAAAGTGGTAATCAAAGATCCCCCATAATGTGGGAGAGAACAGAATTAGTTGTAAAAGCTCCAGGAAATAAATTTGATACAAAATGTCCCTCTATAGGAGGAAGATTACCACAGGACATTGTTGTGTTTGAGACATGTTTCTTGTCTCTTGGTCATGTGGTGATGTTGCCTCCCACGAGACTCCTGAGTAAGCAGACACAGTAGAAATATTTCTTTATTGTACAGCCACTGCTGCTGTCTGTGGAGCAGACAGAGATGTAGAAACATGATACCTCAGAGAATGGTTCCAGTCACAGGTTGTAGGTGGCTCTCACCCTTGTTGAAGACGTGGGTTCGGTAGTGATCCACAGAGCAGGGTAACCCGAGAACCCAGTCAGACCCGGTAGGAGTCTGCAAACGGAGTATGCCGAGAATCTGCTGGGTGAAGCAATAGAGAGAGTCTGAAGAGCTGAGATACTCACTGAGATGGTGGCTGAAGATAATGCAGACTTCCACAGTGTAGAGCAGTTGTAGGCCAGAGGCCCGAGGTGCAGGATACCCAAGGTGGTAGGAGCGGAGTGACCCTCATGAAGCGAGTGCCTAGATTTCATTAGCAGGGTACCTGGAGAGAGAGAGAACAGATGAGACCCCCAAGGAGCGAATGTCTCTTGTAGTCAGAGCGCAACAACCCCAAAGGGTAGATGGAAGCGGAATGGCCACTGAGGAGCGGGTACCCAAGACTTCCAGGCGGCAGCGAATAACCTGCGAGGGGAAGCAGGAATGAATTCCAAGCGGGCAGCTTAGAAGCGGTCAGAATAGCAGAACCAAAGTCCTTGCTAACTCGGAGACTGTTTGGTGGAGCGGAGACTAAGTACCCAGAGGTAGTGACATCACGCAGTGGGGCCGCCCCCAAGGTTCCCGCCATGATGTTTTCAAAGGCGTGAGTGGTGTGCCCACGTGCACCCTAGGAAGCCTCAGGAGGAAACATGGCGAACGCAATTGCCCATGCCGGTCCAGGGACTCTGGAGTGGTCAGCAAACAGCAACGGAGGCAGCCATCTTTCCACATAGAGAGGAGCAGGATAGAAAAGAGGTGAGGCAGAGAGGGCACAGCTGTCTGC
The DNA here is from genome assembly GCF_901001135.1 of Rhinatrema bivittatum. NCBI lineage: Eukaryota > Metazoa > Chordata > Amphibia > Gymnophiona > Rhinatrematidae > Rhinatrema > Rhinatrema bivittatum. The sequence continues at coordinate 188,938 of NW_021820281.1, read as the reverse complement.
GACCGACGGACACAACAAACATGAATGGAGTTGGAGAGTTCAGAGGACCTCAGACCCAGCAAAATGGCCACCCAGTGTCCATCCTGTCTGGATGTGAATTTATTAAAAGAAAGAGTTTCAAGAGCTCTCACTGATTGATGTCATCAATGACATCACTGGCACACAAAATGGCTCCTTCTGCAGTTACTACTTTTCAGGTTCTCACGTAGAAAGGGTTGTGCACCCAAAATATTTGCATGTTATTACTTTGTTTGTTTTGGGATATTTTTTCTCTGGATGTTGGTTTGTTCAATGTTTATTTTGGTTTGATTCATTTTTCTGGCGAAAATTAACCTTAAATTGAAAAGTAATATTCCCCCACTTCCCCAGACTTTGCTTACCCCTCCCTCCTGTATAGAAAGGGGCAGAGCTGAGTTCCAGTCCCTGCAGTGCGATAGTTCAATGGCACTGGTCGGATCTGTGATGGGCGCCGTGTTGTTTTACACCTGCTTGCTTCACAGCTGTAAACTTTATGGTCATAAAAGAACAGGGCACAGGAAGGAAAGCCATTGGCACCATTGTACAACTTGGACTGGTGGGGCTGGAGGGACTGGGGATCGCTCCTTCCCATTTAAACCTAGAAAGGGGTAAACAGTGTCTGGGATGGGGCTGCAAAGAAGCCATGGAGGGGGGGTAGAGCTGCAGAGATGCCAACAAATATTGCTGCTATTTCTTACTGTGCACTCTTTAGTGAACTGAAAGATCCAAATAACATCTGGAGTTTTTGGAATGAGGAAAAACACTAAGGGGTAGATGTTTAAAGGTGCACGCACGCGTCCATGTGCGGGACGATTTTATAACATGCACACGCCGGAGTAGAAATGTCAGATTTGTCTAATTAAACTGCTTGATGTTATGAAAGTCCCCTATAGGTTTATAGAGAATGCCTTCTGTTCTTAATGTTTACATTTCAAAATTCTAAATTCCTATGTATTACCTTAGTGTTAATTCTTTATTTGTATTTTTGGTTATATTTTTACTTCTGGACTGTTTTTTTGAGTGTTTTGGAATGAGTTCATCTATGATTCATTCAATTTGGAACAAACTGAAAAGCCAGTAATTCATCAAGTTTTACTCATTCAGGTAAAAGGAATGCACATCCCTAATTGCTTATAGGTTTGCAACCAATAGAAAGGAACCTCCTAGGTCTGCTTATGATATAGATGGGTCCCCTTAACAAGGGACATAGCTGGTATGGTCTGTTCTTAAGAGCGCCCCTTTGGGATGTTGCCAGGATGGATTTGTTCCTGCAGTGACATGAAGAGACTTCTTGAGTTTTCTAGAGAGTTTGTGGTAAGTGGTTGAATGAAGCGAGGGAGCAGATTGTAAAGCCTCTAGGGTAAGGAGCTTGCCTGGAGGAGTAATCTAGTGGGAAAAGCAGCAGGCGTAGAACCAGGGAAGCCAAAGTTCAAATCTGCTGCTGCTCCTCAAGATCTTGGGCAAATCACTTCACCCTCCATTGCCTCAGGGACAAACTTAGGGCCTGATTCACTTTTTCCCATAGACACAGATTGAGAGAATAACCTTAGTATATGAGACCCTTAGATTTTATGCCTTCAGGGGCAGGAAAATACTCACTAGGGATGTGAATAATTTTTCTGATATTTTCAAACGTCAGAATTCAGGGGGCCCCTGAACTCGATAGGAAAACCCCACAAAATTTTTCATGGGGTTCTCATCATTTTGAGGGAGAGGTGGGAAGAAAGGGCACCTAAAAATAAACTCCAAACCCACCCCAACCCTTTAAATTTAATTATTTTGCATCCCCCACCCTCCCATCCCCCCCCCCCCGGCCAGCCAGTGATCCTACCATGTGACAGGGGCCGGCCAATGGCACGGATACCCTGTCACATGCTAAGGGCAAAGGGCCATCGGCGCCATTTTGATTAGTGGCAGCCAATGGCCCGAGAGCTGGTGATCGCACTCGGGACCCTGTTGGACCACCAGGTACTTTAAAAAAATTGTAGGGGGGGGGGGGCGTCGGGAGGGGGGAAGATGCGAAGTAATTAAATTTAAAGGGTCGGGGTGGATGCTACCTTACACTTTCTAATAGATGTGACATTAGGCTGTACTTTCTACTTTGTATTAGGTATATTGTGGATAGTGCATCACAATACCCATATGGTCAGGTCACTACCACTCTTTCATTTTGTAATAGGTGCATTGCAGATTCCACTATCATACTCCACTCTATTTTCAGAGCAACATATACCATGCTATCTCTTCATTTAAACTCTTCATGGAAATCATGATAAGAGTAAAAATTCAATATTGTTCCTGCTGATTCAATAAAAATTCTCCTTTCACCCCCTCTTAATGGGGACTGGATCTGTTCAAGGACTCCACCGCAACCCATTACATTACCTTCTGATGTTACTAAACTTTATCAGCTTAATATTCCACCTTTGATTTCACAGATGAAGGCTAAGTTGTAGCATTGGCAAACTCTTCCCCTATCTTTAGCTGGCAGGATTAACCTATTTAAAAAGGTTTTCTTCCTGAAATGGTTATACCTGTTATCTTTGTGTATTCTTAAAAATGATCTTCGGGTGATTTACCAAGATATCTAAATGGTTTTCTTCCTGAAATGGTTATACCTGTTATCTTTGTGAATTCTTAAAAATGATCTTCGGGTGATTTACCAAGATATCTAAATGGTTTTCTTCCTGAAATGGTTATACCTGTTATCTTTGTGAATTCTTAAAAATGATCTTCGGGTGATTTACCAAGATATCTAAAGTTTTGTGTCAGGGGCGCAAACTGCAATTGAACATGACCCAGTTAATGGTAACTTGGGAAGAGGGGGCTACGGGGCTTCCTGATTTGGAGTGCTCTAATCGGGCTCGTCATCGTGACATCTTAAAGGCTGGGTTTGGGATACAGATTATTATACTCCTTTGGATGTGGAAAGATATTTAGTTTCACTGCTACATCTTCACTTTGTATTATATGTCAAAGGTAGGGAAAAGCACCCATTGATTAAGGATGGGGATCTCCTTTTGTCAAGGTGGAAAATTTGTAAAAATGTACGTGGGCAATTGGGACACTCATCAACAATTTCTCCTTATTTACCCACTCTGGACAATTCTTCATTTCAACCAGAATTTTGGGTTATGGAGGTCTAAAGAGATCACTCAGCTATGACAAGTATTAGAGGTGGATGGACAAATGTTATCCTTTCAAGAGTTACAGCAAAGGTTTGATTTAGCAACCAAAGACAATTTTGCTTATATGGAGCTGCATCATTATGTACATAGCTTAGGGACCCCCTATCTAAAGGAGATCTTCTGTGACCAAATAGAAGAATGTTTTCAGATTGAGGATGGCAAAAGGGCAAGGATATCTTGGCGATATGTCTTTAATAGAGATGTGAATCGGAACCGGAATCGGTTCGGATTCCTGTTCCGATTCACATCGTGGTTTTTTTTTTGTTCGGCCCGATCGTGGATTTGTTTATCGACTGTGCCCGAGCCGATAAACAAAAAACCCTCCCCGACCCTTTAAAACTAATCCCTTAGCTTCCCCACCCTCCCAACCCCCCCCCCCCAAAAAAAATTTTTTTACAGGTACCTGGTGGTCCAGTGGGGGTCCCGGGAGCAATCTCCCGCTCTCGGGCTGTCAGCTGCCACTAATCAAAATGGCGCCGATGGCCTTTTGCCCTTACCATGTGACAGGGTATCCATGCCATTGGCCGGCCCCTGTCACATGGAGGGAGCACTGGATGGCCGGCGCCATCTTTAAAAATGTCGCGGGCCATCCAGTGCTCCTACCATGTGACATGGGCCGGCCAATGGCACTGATACCCTGTCACATGGTAATGGCAAAAGGCCATCGGCGCCATTTTGATTAGTGGCAGCCAACGGCCCGGGAGCAGGAGATCGCTCCCGGGACCCCCACTGGACCACCAGGTACCTGTAAAAAGTTTTTTGCTGGGTCGGGAGGGTGGGGGAAGCTAAGGGTTAGTTTTAAAGGGTCGGGGTGGGTTTAGGGGTTATTTTTGTGTGCCGTATTTCCCGCCCTCCCCCAAAATGATAAGAGAACCCCCACGAACAATATAGTGGGGGTTTCCTATCGTTTTGGGGGAGCCCCCAATTTCTGACGATTTTGAAAATATTGACGATATTTTCAATCGTCTGAAGCCCAATTCACATCCCTAGTCTTTAATGAATCTTTGCTTACCCCTTGTGCTAAACCCTTTACCTGACAAGTGGAATGGGGAACTGTAAATTACACTTACAGATAGTCAATTGAGTACTAGTTTTAAACACATTAAAACATTAAAAGCTAACATGGATTTGAGAGAATTACAATTTAAATTCTTGAAACAAGCTTTGATGTTTTCAGTTAGAGCTTATCGAGCAGAGCTTATAGCTACTGACATCTGTCAGAAATGTAAAATAGCTAGAGGGATACTGGGCCATGTTTTCTGGACATGCAATGCAGCTTTGAATATTGGGCCTACTATGTTTATGTGCCTATCACATAGACGCAGCAGGGACACTAAAAATTGAATGTCTCTGAGACCTCTGCAAACCTTCACAACATTCCTGCCAGTGACTTTATACTTCAGAAACCTTTGCAGAACATCACAACATGGCTGCCTCAGCTTGTCATTGAGTCATGCGAATACTCTATGCTTCAGAACATATGACTCTAGAAACCAATGAGTTCAAGAGGACAGTTTTATTCTGCCTGGGCTTTGTGTGAAGGGCAGTAGTAGAGAGACAGAGAAAGCAACAGATATGCTGATGATGACTCAACTCTAAGAGCTCTTCTGTCCCCAGCAGGGCTTCTCACAGTGAGCATCCTGCTTAGGTTGGGCAAAGAAGGAGAAAGTTAAGTGGGGCTTTTTATTGCTAATTTCTTTTCATGACCTAAGCTCAGGACAGGATAAGGAGTTAAGAGTTTCCCAAGAGTCTATGACAGCTTTTAGTCCTAGGATTTCTTTTCTCAGAGGAAAGAATAGTCCTGCCTTTTGTGCTTAGGTGGGTTCTAGTTTTGGTTTGGCAGAAACTGGATGCTAAGGAAGAAGGTGGCAGGGTGAGTAGGTGCCAAAAGGATGCTACTGTAATGTAAGCCCCTCTTTGGGGATCTCCCGGAATGCTAAGGGCAGACAGCAGTCCCCAGACCCACTTATCTAAACAGACCTCGATTCTCTCAAACATTTTTCTCCACAGGTCAGTCAAGATTCCAGGCATCTGGTGGGGAGGAGGACAAGACTCCAGTACCCTATGTTCATGGAGTGGGGACCTTCCACAGTCTCTCTAAATCCCTATAGGTTGGGGGTACCTGGAAGACCCACACTTCTAGCTGACTGGGCTTCTGGTACTGTTAGGTGTCTCTTCAGATGATACTCTCTGAATCTAGACTTCAGGTGGCAAAGTCCAAAACACACCTTAAAAATTACTACAATGCTTCTTCCCTCTGGTTGGCAGGTAATTAGTAGCAAAAATGTTTCCTTCCAACAAATATAGAAAAATAATGCTTCTCAAATTCATTTCTCTTCTCTTCCTGGGCAACAGTAAACCCCACTCAGACGTAAAGCATCCTAATCCCCTCATGCAGGGGTGACTTCCCTCCTGAGCAGAAAGAGCCACAGGAAAAAATCAATAAAGACATTTTCAAAAAAGGAGGAAACTCTCTCACTTCTCCTCCTCTCTCCAAGGGACAGTCCCTCATAGGTCCATAAGGGCACTAGCAAGAGAAAAGCCCCTTCTCCTGCTCGCAAAGGCTGTGGGGACTACAGGATCCACTAGCAAAAGTCTCCTCCTCTCAGTCCTAAAGCCCAAATCAACAAACAACCACTGCACATGCTCAGCAAGCTTTTATAAGGTTGAGCTGACCAATCCCTAGCACCTGAGCTGTTGGGAATCCCAGCCATGGGTCCCCTCTACCTGCCTTGACTCTCGGCGTGCTTCTCCATGCTCGGCGTGGCATGTCCTGGGCCCGAGCTGGCCGACAGCACTTCCTCCACGTGGCCCTGGACTCCACCGACTTCCTCTTCGTGTGCGCTCCCCTAGGTACCTGCGCGCAGGACTTGCCGCACTTAAAGGGGCCGCAGTGGGAAACAGCGGCACTGCTTCCTGTCTTTCACCTTGGAAACAGGTCCTGCTCCTTGGAGTGTGTGGTTGCTGTTTTCTGCTTGTTCCTGATCCTGAGTTCCTGCTTGTTCCTAATTCCGAGTTCTTCCTTGTTCCTGGTTCCTGCGTTCCTCCCCTTGGATTGTCCTCCTGGTTCTGACTTCGGCTTTGGTTTCCTGACTCTGCATGTCTGCTGCCCGTCCTGACCTTTGGCTTGCTTCCTCGTCTCTGCTCTCCGCTGCCTGCCCCTGACCTCCGGCTTGGTTCACCGTATTGCACCTTCGCTGCCAGCCTCAACTCCTGAACTGTACTTGTTTATGCCTGTACTCCACCAGCCTCGACCCGAATCCCCGATGCCACCTCAGCTTGCCCCTGGACTCCTCGTTGGTTTGCTTCCTCATCTCTGCTCTCCGCTGCCTGCCCCTGACCTCCGGCTTGGTTCACCGTATTGCACCTTCGCTGCCAGCCTCAACTCCTGAACTGTACTTGTCTATGCCTTTACTCCGCCAGCCTCGACCTGGATCCCCGATGCCACCTCAGCTTGCCCCTGGACTCCTCGTTGGTTTGCTTCCTCGTCTCTGCTCTCCGCTGCCTGCCCCTGACCTCCGGCTTGGTTCACCGTATTGCACCTTCGCTGCCAGCCTTGTCTCCTGAACTGCACTTGTCTACGCCTTTACTCCGCCAGCCTCGACCTGGATCCCCGATGCCGCCTCAGCCTGCCCCTGGACTCCGCCTCACTGAGGAGACCCGCACCTATGTCCTGCCGGCCCCGGCACCCAAGGGCTCAACCTGAGGGGAACAAGGGCTGGAATAGCTGAAGCTCCAGCTGGGTCTTCCTCACCAGTACTGCCTTCCAGTGACAAGGACCACTGGGGACCATCCCTCGGTGGTGGAACCAACCCTCGTCCTGGCCCAAGGGTCCACAGTGCTAACATGAGCTGAGGGGACTTAAGGGATGGTCTGAAAAATACTGGATGCCAGCTCTTGACTATGTCAAGGAGCAGTCTTACAGGTGAGGGATCAGAGCATCCTTCACAGAGATTTGGGAGAAAAGGAATCAGCACCCACCAGGCTCAGCTGAGGAGATGGAGAGGAGCTTGTACCCACGCAGCACTGGAGCTCAATGAAAACGAGAGGATACTGTCCTGCAGAGCAGAGCCATGTGAGTTCAGTCATCTGCTAAGATACAGGAGCTCCAGGAAGCAGCCCATTAGCAGGCTTTGCTTGTGTGGTCTGATATGGATTTGGATTCAGTTTCTCATATTTCCAAATCTAAGCTAGGGACAGTTACAAGTGAAGTATAGTTGGTAGGTCCCTTCCCCAGAGGGCTTACAATCAAGGGAGGTAATTTTCAAAGCAGTTACACATGTGAATGCAGCACTCTCTCATAGCAATTTTCAAAAGCCCTCTTAAATGTATAAAGAGCACTTAACATGGTTTTAAGTGGGCAAATCATTTTGAAAATAGCCCCCTAAGCATTTACCTGAGACAAAAGGGAGGGTGTTCCCAAGCAAACTTAATGCCAGCAAAGGCAAAATACGCAGCCCAGCAGGTCAGAAATGCAGAAACCACACAGAAATGCAAAAATCTGTATTCTTAAACAGAATGTGAAGAAGGACAAGGATGGGAGCCATCACGTGCTCTCCACAAGACATTAAATCCTCTAGAAACCATCAGTGGAAACCAAAATGTCCTCGTCTTCCCTTGTACAGGAGCCGCTAGGTCACTGGAGAAGTTCTTCTTCCTTCCAGCTCGGGACTGGACCTGCTCCACCTCATGCCACCCTTTACAGTCAGGACATGTAAGGGGGGTCGACACAATAATTGAATTTCCTGTGACTGCTTTCCGATGCTCTTCCCTCCCCTGCAGTCTTCTCATTTAACCAATATTAAGACCATGGAAGGTAAATATTCAAAAGGTTTTGTCTGGGTGACTTTTGAGTTACGCAGGTAAACATCAATTTTAAATATCCCGCTCTTCTCAGCAGCAAAATTCTGGCCAAGTAAATCAATGATAGAAAGAGACAGCGTGAGGGGCGTTCCTGAGGCATGGCTAAGTTCTATCCGGCTAGCACCGGGAGTCAGCACTAATCTTACCCGACTAAATATATAAATCACATTTCATTTCATTTATTCATTTTTCAGGCATCGCCTTTGCAAAAAGCACCTGGAATGGGGTATAAAATGATTAATCAAATTAACAAAGAACAGCAGGACAACTCACAACTGAAGACGCCACATCCTTGCCCTGACCTCTAATTTCTCCTGGCTGCCAAAAAGAAATTTAACCTTACAGTTCAAACTACTTCCCCTTCCTCCAAAATGGAGACTGGCCTTTTCAAATCTAAGGATCTTCAAATTTGCCTGATCTACTCCCCCCCAGCATACTTATGAATAACCCATCTCTACTAACAGAATTTATTATCAAAATACAACACTGATCAACTCTGGTATTTCACAAGACAACTCCACTATTTCACAGCAAGTACGCAGCCTTGGTATCATCATTGACAGCAATCTCACGTTTAAAAAATTCATCGCGGATACGGTCAAAAATGGTTTCTTTAAGCTACACACGCTTAAACGTATTAAATCTCTTTTATACCAATATGATTTCCACACAGTCTTACAAGCAAATATTTTATCAAAGATTGATTACTGCAATGCTCTGCTACTGGGTCTACCTAAAGCCACCATTCAACCTTTGCAAATGTTGCAAAATGCAGCTGCCCGCATTATCACCGACACAAGCCGCCATGATCACATCACTCCAGCTCTTCAGTCTTTGCACTGGCTACCCGTGGCTTCCAGGATAATTTATAAATCTATGACGCTGATACATAAAGCCATTCAAAATAGAGATATGCACTGGTTCACAGATCAACTACAATTCAAAACGTCTTCCCGCCCAACGAGATCCCAAAACTTAGCTAAATTAAAGATTCCAGCACCCAATCTGACTAAACTCTCTAGTACAAAAGAACGATCTTTCATCATTGCTGGATCAACAATATGGAACACCATGCCCTCTGAATTACGCCAGGAACTTTGTCACAAAAAATTTAAACAAAACCTTAAAACCTGGTTATTTAAAAAAGCCTACTATTAATGAACTGAATCCTCTACTACTCTTCCTAATTTCCACAGTCTCTCATATATTGCTTATATTCTATTAATACAAAGTTATACATTGTATTATATTCGTTCAGTTACTATGTTATATTGTAAAGCGCAATGCTGAATTACTGTTTGAATGTAAACCAAGGTGATGTTACTTACGTACCCCGGTATAGAAAAATTTATAAATAAATAAATAAATAAATAATTTCCTGCCTCTCCCATGAATGCTCTCTAACAAACCCCTTCCAACAAGACCCCTCCTGCTTAAAAACCTTCCCTCCTTTAGTATCCCTGCTCAATTCACAAAAGAGCCTTACTCTCAAATAGTGACCCAATGTGACCCAACATTAGGCCAAGAACCACTCATCTGTGGCGAGGACAGCCAGGCCCTCACTTCTCTACCTAAGATACAGAGGAAACCTCTTCCAGAGAAAGGGAACCACTTTGGAGAAAGGCTGATTCCTCATCTCAGCTTTGAAGACTGGAAAAAATCAGGACGATGTGCTCATGAGGGCCACATCCAACTGATAATCCAGCAGCTGAAGTCCCTTCATCCCTTCGAGCAGTAACCCTACATACGGTGTGCTACAATAATCTAACCTTGCACTAAGTGGAGCACAGATTACAGGAATAAACTCGGCCTGTGAGAAAAGTGATCCAATCTGGTGCCCCTGGTGGAAAGAATAGAAACGTTTTCTCACTGCTGAAGAAATCTGTGCGTGCAGTGACACCCGGTGTGCTTTCTGTATAAATACTTGTGCATGGACGCACAAATCCTGCTTCAACCGCCTAAATCAGGGGATTTTAAAAGAGGCGCTTGCTGACGCCATTCCCAGTTTTACCAGTTCATCACCAGTTCACCCAGTTAAGAGATAGGTCTTCCAAACCCCCCTAGTTTAATAGCCTTTACTTCCCCTAGTTAGCCCTGACCCTTAAAACCCCACAGAAATGCTGAGTTTTCTTTATTTTACAACTTACACGTCATCCATAGCAGAAGTAACATTGCAAACAGATCTCTGGCTCAGGCCATGAAATGCGGATGCCCACGCCCTGCCCCTTTTTGAAAACATTTGAGCTGCACGCTGCGGGAGAAACGCACGTTTCTGCACAGCTTTTAAAATCCACTTGGCGTGCACTACCCTGACTTATGCAAGCATTCCCCTCATTGATGCATGCGCCGGGTTATTAAAGTTCATCTTTGTAGATACCAAGGACAAATAAGAAGCTTTATTAAAGGCTGAGAATAAATCACTGAAAACAGAGAAAGTAAATGCACAACAGGATTAGAGTCACAGATTTACACAGCCAGGTAGACAGAAGGACCATCAAGTCTGACCTTCTTCAAGTTGCTTGCCCACCTCTCCTGATGTGAGAATCCAGGAGAAGAGGCGGCCTCCACAGTGAGGGAATATTCCTTCCTGACCCCAACCACAGTGATCAGCGGAAATCCAGAGATCAGCCCTTCCCCAAAGTTTAATCAACTGATCAGTTCCTCCTTAACAATTGAAACCTTTTTCTCTACCAGGCATGCTCCAGCCATACTGTGGTTCAAATCATGCAAGCCCCATAATCTCTGGGAGCTGTGGCCCAGTGCAATTCAAAGCACAGACTGGCTGGGGTGCACCTTATGGAAAGAAAGGTGCTAGTGATCTCCCATTCATCTTATAGAGCTCTTTAATTATAATTCAAAGGAGTGATGTCACATGAGGCTATGTATCACAGGGGTGATGTCATTCTGGGATATATATCTCACAGTGTGATGTCACATAGAAAGTCTATCTCTCACAGGGTTGATGTCATGCTAGGATATATCTCACAATGTGATGTCACATGAGGTTATGTCTCATAGGGTTGATGTCATGCTGGGATATATCTCAGTGTGATGTCACATGAGGCTATGTCTCACAGGGGTGATGTCATGCTGGGATATATCTCACAGTGTGATGTCACATGAGGCTATGTCTCACAGGGGTGATGTCATGCTGGGATACATTATTTATTTATCGATTTTTATATACCGTCCGGTTTCGCCATCTCAACGGTTTACAAAGTTACGATGTTTAACAGTGTTTCCAAAAACAGTTCATATGGTCACTAACATAGAAGATATAATTTATGAACTAGGTTTATAGATTAATCAAAGCATATTACAGAACTGAGTAATGATCACAAGTTTCTTGGATCCATCTGTTTTCCTAGTGTTAAAGGATGGGAGTGGAGTTTTGAGTCAGTGGGTGAGTTGGTAGGCTTTGGTAAACATCCATGTTTTTAGCTCTTTTTTTAAAGTTTTTTAGTTTTCTTGTATTCTGAGTTCTATTGGGAAGGTGTTGCAGAGTTTGCAGCTTCCAAGTGAAATTGCTCTCTTTTGAGTTGAGGTAAGTTGTTTGGATCGAGAAAGAGGAATCTTTAATAGTCCTTTCTTTGCTGATCCGAGGTTTCTGTTTGGAGCATGCAATTTTATGGATGAACTCAGCCAGTTTGTTTGTTTTCATATATTTCTTTATATCTCTTTATATTTCTATCTCTTTACTCTGACCTCTTGCTTGCCAGTTTCCGGCTACTCTTCTCTACTGTTCCCTATAGTCCCATCCCCTGTCCCTGTTTGATGTACTTTCTACCTTCAGTTCGGATGTAAACCGGTATGACGTAACCACTAATACTGGTATAGAAAATAATTAAATAAATAAATAAAAATATATTATTTTATGTAGTATGGATAGAATTTTGTATTTGATCCTATATTTTATTGGGCGCCAGTACAGAGATATAAGTGTGGGAGTGATGTGATCATGTTTTTTAGATCCAGTGAGTATTCTTGCAGTTGCGTTTTGCAGGATCTGTAGTGGGTGGATTGTATTAAGAGGTACGTTGAATAATAGGGAATTACAGTAGTCCAGGTTGGAGAATATGAGTAGTTGAAGGACTGATCTGAAGTTGTTGGGGGAGAGAAAAGGTTTTAATTGACATAATGTTAGGAGTTTGTGATAACTGTATGATTTTAGCTATGATGTGATTTTTGAAGGAGAGTTCTTTGTCAATTTTGACTCCAAGGTTGCGTGCATGATTGACTGGAGTGATAGCCACTTTTTGGTTTATTAAATTGAGTGGAGGTGGTTGAGGAAATTTGTTCTTTCTATCCAGTATGATTATTTCAGTCTTATCAAGGGTGGTCGCTGAGATGGGAGTGTACGATTTTCTCAATGATTTTGGCAATGAAGGGTAGGTTTGATATGGGTCAGGAGTTCAGTGGATTTTCTGGATCAAGGTTGTTCTTTTTCAGAATGGGTTTAATAATTGCCAGTTTTAGGTATTCTGGGTAGTTTCCTTCAGTGAGGGATAGGTTTACGATGTCAGTTAAAATTTTAGTTATTGATGTCATGCTGGGATATATCTCACAGTGTGATGTCACATGAGGCTATGTCTCACAGGAGTGATGTCATGCTGGGATATCTCTCTCACAGTGTGATGTCACATAGGGGAGTGTCTCACAGCAGTGATATAATCTTAGGCTGTATTTCACAGGATTGATGTCATCTTATCCCTGTTTTATTGTAACTGTAACTGTTCAGCACCTGTTATTTACTGTTTTATTGTAACTGTAACTGTTCAGCACCTGTTATTTACTTCGTTTACTATACCTTTCATCACATCCTAGTTTATTGTAAACCGGCATGATGTGATACTCTCACGAATGCCGGTATAGAAAAAACTAAAATAAATAAATCTTTAGTTGTATTTCCTAGGAGTGGTGTCATGTTGAGCTATCTTTCACAGTGATGATGTCACATGGGGCTGAATATCTTACAGTATTGGTGTTATAATGGAGTGTGTAGAAGACTGAGAATAACAAGTGGAAGGGACTGTACTGACCCCAGAGAATGAGATCTGATCCTCCACACCAAGATTATTTCTGGATCATGAAGGAAAAATCGTTCTCCAACTGGAAGAGAGGTACATCTGTCTGAGTCAGCTCACTAAGGGCCAGATTTTCAAAGCCCTACGCGTGCCGGGCCTATTTTAAAAAGGCTCGGCGAGGCGCATAAAGCTCCATCTTTGATACAGCAGTTTACGCTGACTGCTTTGTACATCAAGCTCAATCAGGACCAGGGATGACCGTTCATTCCCAAATCTGCAAGGATTTTTTCCCCCTATTTAATAAACACCCCCTGCCCCTGCAAGTGTAGCTAATCAGGTAATACCAGGGTCAGTACTCAGTCAGGGTCCATGCCCAGGGACTCCTTCCAGAACCCTGCAATCATGATCCCTGAATCCAGGTATCACGTGTCACCCCCGGGACCTATGAATGCTGCTTCTGCCATATCCACAGCTGGAGATGAGCTGGGAAACAAATGACCCGATCTGAGGAGAAAACCAGGAACTTTCTTTTTCTATTTTAAAGGGAGACTAGAAATGAGAAACCCCTATGTATGATAACCTGCTGTGATTTACCACCTGCTCTCATAAGCTACTTCCCTATGATTTTTCTCAATGCTTTTATCATCTCCTTGTTCCTTAGGCTGTAAATAAGGGGGTTCAGCATGGGAGTGACAGTCGTGAAAAGCACAGTCAGGATTTTACCCTGCTCTTGAGAGTATGTTGAGATGACTTGCAGGTACACACAGAAAATGGACAAGTAATAAATATAGACAACAGTGAGGTGGGAGGAGCATGTGGAGAAGGCTTTACGCTTCCCCTCTGCAGAGCGGATTCTCAAGATAGCTGAGATGATGTAGATATAAGATATGAGAGTCACAAGGAAGGAAGGCAGTGATGTCAATGCAACTACAACAAACACTATGCTTTGTGTGCTGGCTGTGTCAGTGCAGGAAAGCTTTAACAGTGGCAAGAGGTCACAGAAGAACTGTTCAATCACATTAGAGGCACAGAATGAAAGGCGGGTGATAGAAGCTGTGATCGTCTCAGATGGTAGAAAGCCGATGATCCAGGAAGCAGCAACCAGCAGGACACAGACTCTCTGATTCATGATGAAGGAATAGCGTAAGGGGTTGCAGATTGCAACATAGCGGTCATAAGCCATGGCAGTAAGAAGAAAGTCTTCAATGCAACCAAAGCCTGTGCAGAAAAAGAACTGCACAATGCACCCAGCATAGGAAATGGTCTTATCCCCTGATAGGAGGATCCTCAGCAGTTTTGGGGTGATGGTAGAGGTTCCACAGATGTCTACGAGTGCCAGGTTACTGAGGAAGAAGTACATGGGGGTGTGCAAGCAGGGGTCAGTACAGGTCACTGTGATAATCACAAGGTTCCCCAGCAAGATGATCAGGTAAATGAGCAGGAAGACTAGGAAGAGAGGAACCTGAAGCTGGGGATTATCGGAAAGTCCCAGAATAATGAATTCTCTCACCATCGTCATATTTTCCTGACCCATTGAGAAAAAATACACTCTTATTTATTTAATTTATGTGATTAAGAAAATTTCTAACCCACTGGCCTGTATAGCTGCCTTCAAGCATAGAACAGCATAACTCACACAATAAACATAAAACACATATGTACAATAAGCATACAAAATAAACACAACCACTTAAAATAAAACCAAAATCTAAAGCCTGTTGTAAACAGCCAACAGTCTTCTAAAACACTCTATCAAAATGTTTTAACTCTTTTCCTGAAAGCAAGGTAATCCCCTTCGGATCACAAATCTAGTGGAAGAGGATTCCACAGGATCGGCCCTGCCACTGAAAACCCTCCTGGAGGTGTTAAAGAAATTGGAAATGATGTATATGTTAATACGTACAGATATCATTGAGTTTTACAGATGCTGAAATGTGTGGCCAGCAGTGAAAGTCGCCGATCTGCACCTCGTCAGGTGACACTTACAACTCACTGGCAATGTGTTGGCCATTCATTGTGTTAGAGGAGTTTGTACAGCCAAGTGTTTTCTGTAAGCCAAGGTTCTCATCCTATTCTGTATCTGAAAGAAAAGAGGTTTTAAAATTAGTTCTACAAATCAGTGACAGAGCCGGGGATTAGAGCTGAGGCACAGGGAGATAAAGTGACTCCCCCACGTTTACACACACAGGGATAGATTTTATAAAAAAGCGCGCGCGCGTACTTTTGTTCGCGTACCAGGCGCAAACAAAAGTACGCCGGATTTCAATAGATACATGTGTAGCCACGCGTATCTCTTAAAATACGGGGTCGGCGCGCACAAGGCTGCCCAAAATCGGCAGCCGGCGAGCGCTGAGCTACGCAGTCGGCTTCCACCCCCCGCACTTTCCCCTCACTTCTCCTACCTAACCCACTCCCCCAACCCTATCTAAACCCCCCCCCCACACACACCTGAGGCAGGCGTAACTTGCTCGCACCGGGCTGGCCGCCGGCGCGCCATGGTCCGGAGGCTGCGATGCCTCCAGAACGCCCCTGATGACGCGCTGGCCACAACACGCACCCGACACGCCCCCCCAGTAAAGCCCCGGGACTTACGTGCGTCCCGGGGCTTTGCGCGCGCCGGCAGCCTATGCAAGATGGGTTTGGCGTGCGCAGGGGGGGTTTGGGATAGGTTTTCGGGGGTTATGCGCGTAACCTATGCACATAACCCTTTGAAAATCTACCCCTCACTCACTGAGTAAGGCTCATGAATTTCATTCTATCCTTACAGCAGTTTACATTGCTTATATATTACCAGGTCTGGTATCTCAAATTAGAATTGTTGATTCTTGAACTATTATGGTCTGATTATTTTCTTATTACATTTAACATATTAGGTAAAGGTGATGACTTTAAATCATCGTGTAAGGAAAGCGGTGCATCCTGAGCTTAATATGAATTCGTTTTGTCATCTCTGGACCACTGAATTTGAAAACCTTGATTGGGCTGGAGCTCCATCTGACCATTTACTTGAGGTATGATATACTATTTTATTGAATACCTATGACTAAATTGCACCATTAAAAATTAATTTTTCTGGAGCATAGTAGAACAGAGAAAACTGCTGTGAAGGACTGAAAGAAATGGTGGAAATATAAGGATGAGGATTAACGATTGATCTACTGTCGATTACTGCAAGAATATAGAGCAGCCTGTCGTGCGGCTAAGCGAGTGCATTTGCATTATTCTAATTCTTTGCAGTTAATATGCCCTTGGTGTTATTTTCCCTAGTGAAAAAGCTAACATCAAAGCCAGTGCTGACATGATCAGAATTTACTTAATTGTGAAATCATTGTGGCCTTTTTTGATGATAAGATAGTAACAATCAGGAAGACGTTTGCTGGCTCTATTGTTTTGATTGATGTAGTCTGTTTTCCAGATGTTGAAGGCTGGTCCAAATTTCATTTTTTTTGGACAAAATGGTATTACCTCTGTTATTAATAGTTTGAATCCTACATTATCATTTTCAGATCCTTGCCCTTTTATTTTTATACAAATATGAGAGATAATTCTGTTTATTATTCAGATTATAATTAATTAATCCCTGCTTGAGGGGCTTGTCCCTAACATTTTGAAGCAAGTGATATTTCAACCTGTACAGAAGGACAGTAGCAAACTTTTATGTGATATTACAAATTACTGACCCATTTCAAATCTAAAGCAATGGTGATTTTCTGTTAGAAAAGAGTGTGCTGTGGCTGTTAGATCATTATTTGATGGATTGTGATGAGGTTGATAGAAATCAATGTGGATTTAAAAAGAGCTACAACACAGACCTGCTGCTTTTTTCACTTCATGATGTATTACTCTGTAGTTTAGATCATGGTAGGTCTGGCATAATGATACAGCGTTGATGTGTCCTAGTGCTTTTGACAATGTTAGACACAATATTTCTTTCTCGTGTTTGCAGATGACTGGATTTGCTGGGACAGATTTGTGTTGGATGCAGTCCTTTTTAAATGGCAGAAACAGCATGTATAGATAGGGGACCAGTGCTCAGCTTGGCAGGCACAATCTTTGGGGTACCTCGTTTCAGCACTGTTTGCTGCATTTTTTAGCCTTTATCTTGTCCCATTGGGTGCCTTGCTTACTGATCTGGTCATAGTTTATTTTATACACACTGATGATGTGAAATTATTTCTATCTCATGATACTGCAGGTATTTTTCCAGAAGAACCTTTTAAAGATTGCATGCTGGGTATTAAAAATTGGCTTACTGGTAATGGCCTAAATTTGAAAATAGCAAAGACTAGATTACTTTGGGTAGGTAAGAACCCGCCAGTTGACTGAAATTCTTACTGCCTCCTGAGATGTGTTGAGCAGTACTCCAATCACTGATCTTGGGATACTTTGGTTATTGTAGATGATGGTATGAAGGTCTTCCAGAAAAATTCCCACATGTTCTTCAGTTGCTTGAACAAGACCCTGCATGGCTGCTTAGGGGCCTGAATAAAAGTGATTATATACAACCTATTCTGAAAGAATTACATTGGCTACCAATACAATATAGGGCCAAGTTTAAATTGATAACTATTACACTTAAGTTACTATTCACAGACCACCTATGTACAGCTCCTAATATGATTGAGTGGTAATGTCCCTGCTCATGTTTTACAGTCCAAAGGTCAAAGGTTGCTCAAGATTCCTACTAATCATGAGTTCCAGTTTCAGAAAACAAGAGCCAGCATTTTCTTATATCTCTCCGGTGTTATGTAACTCCTTACTGGTACAGTTGAGAGATGACGATGATGTGAAGTTATTCAGGAAGCAAGTTAAAGTCATTTTATTGAAGGAAGCATTTGGATAGGCTGGTTCTATGTCTGTGCATGATAAATCTGATTTGTTATTTTGTTTTATTTGATCTGTACTAAATGCTAATTGCATGGAAACTGAGAAATATAAGATTTTAAATAAATAGAACCGATGATCAGAGCCAGGATACAGGAATGAATTAATTAGTATAAATGGTACTATGAAAGAATATGTTTTTTAGATGATAAAACAAAACAATGTAAGCAGCACATTATCAATTTTCTTAAATATATAATAAAGTTGCTGCTTATAGTTGTAAATGCTCTCTGTAATTGAAAGTATTCTGATTTGTCAATCGAAGGATTTTTTTTAAACTAAACTGAGGTACAGGGAGATCCAGTCATTCCCCCAACATCACACCGCCATAGGCAGAGCCGGGGATTAGAATTTAGAAATTCTTTTGGTTGCATGTTCACAACTAATTTACATTATAAAATATTACTTTGAGATATTCATTTACCCTTCGGCACATCAGTTCCCTGTATCTCTTCTTGATTGCAGGTAGCAGATTCAATCGTGATAAATGCCCTGCGAAAAAAAATAAATGTTTTAAGGAGAAAAAAACAGTTTCTGCCAGAAGCCTCCAAGTGATCCAGACTGGCCTCTGTCGGAAACAGGATGCCGATCTCTCTGGTCTTTGATCCGCCCACCATGATCTTGTCTTGCCTGCTCTTGGCTATGAGGTCTGACCCTGGTGGAGGTTTCTGAATAAATCTCTGAATTGTACTAGGATTGCCAACCTATGCATCTACCTAAAGAAGAAATACATCAGTGCCCAAACTGGGATTTCTGCACTATCATGTGTACCGGAAAACCCAATTACCCCTATTCCACTCTCTAACATATTCTTCTTCCTGGTTCCCTCATCTTTAGCAGCTCTGAGCAGTGCACAACAATATAAAATAGTCATCACCATCTCCTGTTTCCCTCCCATCAAACCACTGTGTTTCCTTTCCCTCTGCAGCTTTTCTTACCAACTTCAGATCTCCATCTGCTCCTCTTCCTCCACCCTTTCCCCATCTCTCTATGCCCCTCTCTCCTTCTTCCTCCTGAATCCTTGTGCCCTTCTGTCCCTTATTTCTGTGGTACTGCTGCCACTAGAAGAACAGCAGGAAATGAAGTTTGCTTGTATCATTGTATTTTGCTTTATCCTTAGGATAAGTTCATCCTGATTGTGAAAGGTCTCCGAAAGGGCAGCTTTCCCTTAAAATGAGAACATTTCAGAGAGTAGGAGACAAGGACAAGTCCAACGGGTGTCTGCCCGTAGTCTGGGTGGCAGTGTAGTTCTGCCCAATGAAAGTGTGTGTTTGAGGTGGTATAACAGGAAGTGCTGCACATGGACAAAGGGTTGGTTGTCTGAAGAAAGGAGCCAAGCCAGAGGAGCGCGCATTTGGAGAGCAGCAAAGAGAGAGCTGAGGAGCGCCTGGATGCTCCCAACAGGCCTAAGGTGAACAGGAGTAAGGAGAGTGATGGTACAGAAGTTGTGCTGCAGAGTGAGAAGACAGTTGAAGTTTGGGAATTGAACACAGGAATTGTGTTTGGGAAGGGATGGGGTCCGGTTGGACCTAGAGGAAGAGGTACTGGTTATTATATCATACAGCTCGAGACTGGCACTGGCCCAACGGACTGGATTTTATCTGCTTCTGAAGTGTGAGTACTGCTGTGTGTGACTTCAGTAAAGGAAAATATATTCATCCAGGGGCCCCCAAGGGTCCCAAAGGGTAGAGACTGTGAAAGTGAGAATGGTGAGAAACTGCCCCGAGAAGTGTGGAGAGAGACTGAGAGGCTATTAAGCCAGAGCCATAGAGGTTCTGGGGGTAACAGAGAAGAACGATGCTGTAACTTCTGGGAAGGGGTAGAACTGGGAGTATATTTGAAAGGACATGGACTTTGAAAATTAACTTTGATTCTACTGTGATGTTTTTCCTAACACTGTTTTTGAGTTTTAAAATCAGTGTTTTGTTTTTTTGAGCTTGAGAGCAGAGTGGACGTTGGAGTTATTTTAGGAGGTCCTCGGCCCAGTTTAGCCTCACAGGAAACCCTGACCCCAGCTTATGCAGATAAAGTGAACCCCACCTTGGAGGTGCTGCCCCAGTGCTCCCCAAGGCTGGGAAGGAGACCCCCAGGGAAAGGGAGGTTACATCTCACTCACAAATGGAATATTTTACAGTGAATGTTTCATGCAGCAGAAGAGGACAGGAAGGTTCATGTGCATCCCATTCCCAGCAGCCCCCGGGAGGGAACTCCAGAGGTCACAGCGAGCAATTCAGGCTTCAAACTCCACAGCCTCGGCTTCCAGAGGCCCTGCAATCCCTGCAGCAGGAGAGGACTGGGAGGTTCATCTGCATCCCATTCCCAGCAGCCCCTGGGAGGGAACTCCAGAGGTCACAGCGAGCAATTCAGGCTTCAAACTCCACAGCCTCTGCTTCCAGAGGCCCTGCAATCCCTGCAGCAGAAGAGGACTGGGAGGTTCATCTGCATCCCATTCCCAGCAGCCCCTGGGTGGGACCTCCAGAGGTCACAGCAAGCAATTCAGGCTTCAAACTCCACAGCCTCGGCTTCCAGAGGCCCCTGCAATCCCTGCAGCAGAAGAGGACTGGGAGGTTCATCTGCATCCCATTCCCAGCAGCCCCCAGGAGGGAACTGCAGAGGTCCCAGCAAGCAATTCAGGCTTCAAACTCCACAGCCTCCACTTCCAGAGGCCCTGCAATCCTCACAGCAGAAGAGGACTGGGAGATTCATCTGCATCCCATTCCCAGCAGACCCCGGGAGGGAACTCCAGAGGTCACAGCAAGCACAAATCTCCCTTTTCCTTCGCTGACCGGCTTCGGAGCTGCTCCCGCGGCTGCTCCCCCTCCCAACTCGACCCAACTGCCAGCGCGATCGCCCCAGCTCCCGACCACTTCGCGAGAGAACCTCCAGCGTCCGATTCCCACCGACACCAATCCAGTCGTGAAAGCCCCCCACCGGGGACAGCGAGAGAGAGAGAGACTGCAAATTGAGAGAAGCCCTGACCAGTCTCGGCCCCCCAGCGAGAACCGGGAAAGAACAGTGGCGACAAACAGGAGAAAGCAAGGAAGTGGGGCCTTTCGCTGCCATCGCCTCATCTCGACGCCCAGCTTGCCCTCCCTGAGCTCCCCTGCCTCCAATCAGGAAGCGGGAGCCGCGCCTACGTAGGCGCCTGGGAGGAAGGACTTCCTGCCCTTTAAATCAGGACACGCAGGCACAAATCTCCCTTTTCCTTCGCTGATTGGCTTTGGAGCTGCTCCCACGGCCGCTCCCCCTCCCAACTCGACCCGACTGCCAGCGCGATCGCCCCAGCTCCCGACCATGCCGCGAGAGACCCTCCAGTGTCCGATTCCCGCCGACACCAATCCCGACATGAAAGCCCCCCACCGGGGACAGCGAGAGAGAGAGACTGCAAACTGAGAGAAGCCCCGACCAGTCTCGGCCCCCCAGCGAGAACCGGGAAAGAACAGCGGCGACAAACAGGAGAAAGCAAGGAAGTGGGGCCTTTCGCTGCCATCGCCTCATCTCGATGCCCAGCTTGCCCTCCCTGAGCTCCCCTGCCTCCAATCAGGAAGCGGGAGCCGCGCCTACGTAGGTGCCTGGGAGGAAAGACTTACTGCCCTTTAAATTAAAGTCTGCTTCCTACGGCATCGCGTGCATGAAGGGGTGCACTAAGGGGCCTGCCCCTTAGTGCGCCACTTTGTGCGTCCACTTCGAGCCACCCTTAGGTCCTACTCTCCATTTCTCGTTCTACACCTCCCCTATAACCCAATCCCGTGCCTTCTTGCCGCATCCTGACCCCCCCAATCTACACCTTGCCCCTCCCCACCCCAGCTCTCTTTCCCCAAGAGACAGATCCACCTGTTCCATTTAATCAGTCTCCATAATTCCCCTTTCCTACTGCTCATCCTCCCTCCCCGAAGATGTGCCGTCTGACCATCCCCATCCTGCCACGCACCTCCCGACCCAAAACCATCACTTCCAGCATTCACCCAACTACCACCCATAGATCGCTAGTGCCCATCATGATCACACCCCTCACCCAATTTCTTGGCCTAGCCTCCATAGTCATATCTCTTTTCAACGCCCAATCAATCCTTAAAAAAGCACCCATTCTCCATGACCTACTTACTGACACCAACCCTGACATATGTGCCATTACGGAATCATGGCTAAAAGATACAGATCACGTATTTATCAATCAGCTCCCCTTACAGACCTACGATATCTTCTCTATCCCACGTCTCAAGAAAAAAGGGGGAGGTCTACTCCTAGCTGCTAAAAAACACCTCAACCTTAAACTCCACCCCTCACATCCACCCCCCAAACTAGAAATCGGTCTGTTC
This sequence comes from Rhinatrema bivittatum, assembly GCF_901001135.1. Taxonomy (NCBI): domain Eukaryota; kingdom Metazoa; phylum Chordata; class Amphibia; order Gymnophiona; family Rhinatrematidae; genus Rhinatrema; species Rhinatrema bivittatum. The sequence continues at coordinate 166,642 of NW_021820281.1, read as the reverse complement.
AAATCTAAGGCCCTGCAGATCTGCCTCATCTATGCTCCCCCAGGCCTACTTGAACATGACCCATCCCCCATCAGAGAATATATAACAAACAACATCAAACTGGACACCCCAGCAATCCTTCTCGGAGACTTCAACCTCCATGTGGACACAACCCCTAACACACCAGCCTGTGAAACCCTACTAATCTCCCTCCAGGCGCTAGGCTTCAAGCAGCTCATCACAGCTCCCACTCACAATGCTGGTCACACCCTTGACCTCCTCTTCATCAATGATCACATCACCTCACATAGTACCCCCACCGCCACCCCCATCCCCTGTTCCGATCATTTCATTATCAATGCCCACCTCTCCAACAACTCCCCACCCATAAGCTCACTTGCACAAAATACAAACTATGCCACCAGCAAGAATATCACCTTCCGCAAACACTGCTCCACTGAAGACATTTCCCTTGCCTTCGACAAAGCTAATACAAACCTTGACCTTACAAATCCAGATGCAGCTTTGCAATCCTGGAACAATATCAACACCAAGATAGCTGAAGAAACTTGTCCCATAATACACAAAAAAATACCACTATCGACTACAGACAAAAAACCATGGTACACCAATGAACTTAAAATGTTCAAGCAGGACCTTAGAACAAAAGAATGCATGTGGCGCAAACATCCTTCCCCCACACACAAATCAATATACAAACACACCCTACACAATTACCGTAAAGCTACCATCCAAGCCAAAAAAGACTTCTATGCAGCCAAAATCCACAACTACCAATTCAACGCAAATGTTCTCTTCTCATATGTTGCTGAGCTCACTACGCCCCTACCCCCCAAACCCCAAGAAGTAAACTCTAAGGAGAAGTGTGTAGAACTTGCTAATTTCTTCAAGAATAAAATCGACAACATTCTCCTTCGTTTCCCTTCCAAGCCCTCCCCCACCTCTCCCCTACCCACGAAAACCAATGGAATCAACTTTCAATCCTTTGACAACACGACCACTCTGGAGATAGAAAATATACTAAGAAAGATAAAACCTTCATCCTACTCTGCCGACACCATCCCCTCTAAAACCCTCCTTTCCATTCCCACTTCCATTACCAAATTTTTAGCTGATTTAATCAACTGCTCTCTTACTTTTGGCAAGGTCCCAGACCTCTCAAACTCACGATCATCAAGCCCCTACTTAAAAATCCCACCTTAGATTCCAAAGACCCATCAAACTTCCGGCCCATTTCCAACCTACCATTTGTATCCAAAATTCTTGAAAAGGTAGTCAATACTCAACTCTCTGACTACCTCGAACACCACAACATTCTGCAACCCTCTCAATTTGGTTTCCGCAAAGGTCACAATACTGAAAGCTTCCTCCTAGCAATCACCAACTCCATTCATATTGGCTTAGACCAAGGAAATTCATATTTACTCACTATCCTAGATATCTCTGCGGCATTTGACACAGTCAACCACCAAATCCTTCTAACCCGACTATCAGAGATAGGCATCTCAGGCACAGTGCTCTCATGGTTCACGTCCTATCTCACCCACAGAGAATACCTGGTCAAAATTGAAAACTCAGAATCCCATCGTGTCCCCCTTGTGCAGGGTGTCCCCCAAGGTTCCTCCCTTTCTTTCACTCTGTTTAACATCTATCTCCTCCCCCTCTGCTATTTACTCTCTGACCTGGGCCTTAATTTCTTCCTGTACGTAGATGATGTCCAGATCCTCATCCCCATTCAAAACACGCTTCAAAACACCCTGGCCTTTTGGGAATCCTACCTAGCCTCCATCAACGTCCTCTTAACCAACCTCCAACTTGCACTCAATGAAACTAAAACGGAAATTGTCCTCTTATCCAAGAACCCTGAAGTCATCTTGCAGATCACATCTAATGAACCCACCCCTACACACCCCCTCCTAACTTCTGTAAGAAACCTAGGTGTTGTACTAGATCAACACCTTAACTTCCAACCCCATATCAAATCACTACTAAAAGGGGGTTTCTATAAACTCCACATTCTCAAAAAGCTTAAACCCCTCCTCCACGCTCAGGACTTCCATTTAGTTTTGCAGTCCACCATCCTATCTAAACTGGATTACTGCAATTCACTTCTCTTAGGCCTCCCATACTCCACAATCAGACCACTACAAATCATGCAGAACTCCATGGCAAGAATCATCACTGACACACGTACAAGAGAACATATCTCCCCACTCCTAAAAGATCTGCACTGGTTGCCCATCCCTTTCCGTATAAAATACAAAACCCTCACCATTCTTCACAATGTGCTCCACAAAAACAACCCCGCATGGCTCCAGGAAATGCCGCGTTTCTGCACCTCCAATCGTCTATCCAGAGCCACCCTCGCAGGCACCCTACACATTCCACCCCTTAAAACTGCACACCTCTCCCTCACAAGAGAAAGAGCATTCACCATAGCTGGCCCTGCCCTATGGAACTCACTCCCCATGTCTCTCCGCCTTGAACCCTCCTTATCCAATTTCAAAAAAGGCATCAAAATTTGGCTCTTCTTACAGGCCTACCCTGATGCCAACCAAACCTAAACCCCCCTATTGCCCCCCTTTCGCCTTCCCCATTTGCTCTCTGCTCTACCACCTGCATATCAATGGCTCATCTTTAACGAATTTGCTGATTATGTAATTACTAAAATGTTATGTTTTGTTTTTTTGCTAATACCTTAAATACAGTTCCTATATATATTTTTCTCCCTTTGTTTTACATCCTTTGTCCTTCACGCTACTTACGCGCTTGCTATCACCCACTCCCTCCTCTCTCCTTTTTCATATCCTGCTCCCCTTCTCTTTCTGTACTACAAAGTTGATTGTAAACCGGCATGATATGTCCTATGAATGTCGGTATATTAAAAAGCTCTTAATTAAATAAATAAATAAATAAATAGATAAATAAATAAATAAAAATAAGCAATTCAGGCTTCAAACTCCACAGCCTCCGCTTCCAGGGGCCCTTCAATCCTTGCAGCAGGACACCTCAAACTTCCTTACTATACATTATCTGTTTACTAGGCCTTATTTGTCTTTATTTGGTTTTATAGGTTTTGATTTTACATGGTAATTGTGTTTGGTAGAAGTAATTTGCTACAGATTTTATACAGAAGGAATTTTATTCAAATCAAAAGACAATAAGATGGGTAATTAGAAAGATGTAGGTAGATTAATTTTAGTGATTGAGGGTCATTGTCAGACAAATATAAAATAAATCTATAGACAAAAAGTATTATAGGTTAGTTTTACATCTCTGCGCCCTTAGAAATTTTAACTTGATAACGAATCAACAAAATTATGATGCAGGAAGTATTCCAGCAATGAGAGTGTTACCTCGGCCGCGCGGGTCTCGGCGCGGCGGCGTGGGGGTGGGGCCGTCCGGGCTCCGGGGAGCAGCGGGGCCGACTTGGCAGCGATGGCGGCGCGAGCGGGCGAGGATCGGGGCGTCTCTCTTCGACGCGTCAGCCAGCTCTCGCTCGCTACTAGGGCCTCCAACTCTCGCGCGATTCGGGTCCTGGCCACGCCCCCCTCGACGTCAGACGCCGGCAGAGGCTTCACAGCGCGGGAAACTTGAGTATTTAAAGGAAGCTGTTTCCCTGGTCCCCTGCTTCGGCCACAATTGCTTTTGAGCGCTTGTCTGGGGTTTGTGCCTGTGATTCCTGCTTATTGACTGCTGCCTGACTCGGACTGTGACTTGGATTTCGCTGCCTGCCGCCTGCCCTTGGATTATCTGCTTCTGGTTCCTGCTTGTCTGCTGCCGGCCCTGACTCGGACTGTGTCTTGGATTTCGCTGTCTGCCGCCTGCCTTTGGATTATCCGCCTCTGGTTCCTGATGGTCTGCCGCCTGCCCTGACTCGGACTGTGTACTACGTTCCTCGCCTTCAGGTAAGCGGTTTCACCAGCGGTTCCACTACTATCTGTAAGGCTAGCGTAACAGTTGGCCGAAGCCATGGAGCCCGTTGATTTGACCGCTCTACAAGCCATTCCCGGGATGGCCAATAAGATCCAACAACAGCAGGGAGTCTTGGATCAAGTGACGGGGGTCCTAGATCGGTTGGTGGCACGTATGGATGCTTTAGCCCACGTACCCACAGGGCCCGCTCCCGTTCCGGTGGTTACTCCTGCTCCTATCCGGGTGCCCCCTCCGCCTCGATTCAATGGGACTGCAGTCTTATGTCGGGGTTTCATCAATCAATGCCGGATGCATTTCTCCTTACAACCTGCTTCTTTCCCCAATGATAAGACGAAGATTACCTTCCTTCTGTCCTTACTAGAGGGTCCAGCACTGGCGTGGGCGTCTCCCTTATGGGAACGAGATGACCCTATCCTCCATTCTCTGGACCGGTTCCTTAAAGAATTCCGTCTGATTTTCGATGAACCCGGACGTTCCTCTTCCGCAGCGAATGAATTGCTCCAGATACGACAAGGCTCCAGAACTGTGGGGGAGTATGCCATTCAATTTCGTACCTTAGCAGCTGAACTGGCCTGGGGAGAGGAGAGTCTCACGGCCATTTTTCGACAAGGCCTAGCTGAAAATATCAAGGATCAATTGGCTGGTCGGGATCCTCCGGAGACCTTGGAGGGCTTGATTCGGTTAGCTATCCGTTTGGACTTACGTGTTCAAGAGAGAAACCGAGAGCGAGCTGTCACTCGCAGGAATTTCCGTTTGGCCCCTACGTTCCAGCAACCGCTGGTCGTACCTCCAACGTCTCAGACTGCGGGGGACTCGGAGGAACCCATGCAAATTGATAGATTTCGCCTGACTCCTGAAGAGCGGAATCGCAGACGGGCAAAGAATCTCTGTTTATATTGCGCTGGAGCAGGTCATTTCCTCAATAAATGTCCCAACAAGTCGGGAAACTCCCGGACCTAGGTCGGGTGGGAGAGGCCTCCCTGGGTTCCACCATTCCCTCTCCGCAATTATTATTACCAACAACCATTTGCCTCAATGGCGACTCCCTGCATTTCCAAGCCTTCATCGACTCAGGAGCAGCGGGAAACTTCATTCAGGAACACTTAGTGCAGAAGTATCGAATTCCGGTGGAACCATTACCCATTCCTCTGGCGGTAACCTCTGTTTCCGGACAACCGGTGGGAATGCATATTGCCTACATAACTAAACCCGTGTTGCTACGCACCGGTATTCTTCATCAAGAAACCATTCAACTATTTGTACTTCCAGCATCAGTGAATCAGATAATATTGGGACTACCCTGGTTACGGATTCATCAGCCGCACATAGAGTGGGCTTCTCTACAGCTCACAGCATGGAGCCCCTTCTGTTTCCACCATTGCCTTGAGAGACTTCCAGTTACCTCCGTATATGCCACGCAACTCTCCAGTGCTATTCCGCTTCCTTATAAAGACTTTCAGGACGTTTTCAATAAACAATCCGCAGAAACCTTGCCACCTCATCGAAGGTATGACTGTGCCATTGACATTCTGCCTGGGCAGACTCCCCCGAAGGGACGAATCTACACCTTATCGGAACCGGAGTCCACCGCTTTACGTCAATATATCTCTGAGAACTTAGTTCGTGGATTTATCCGACCCTCTACTTCCCCGGCAGGAGCTGGATTCTTTTTTGTTAAAAAGAAGGATGGGTCCCTACGACCCTGTATTGACTATCGGGGTCTCAATTCTATCACCAGGAAGAACAAGTACCCTATTCCTCTCATTTCAGAATTATTCGACCGGATTAAGGTGGCTCAAATCTTCACCAAGTTGGACTTGCGGGGAGCCTATAATTTGATACGGATTAGGGAGGGGGATGAGTGGAAAACCGCGTTCAACACCCACGACGGACATTATGAATACCAGGTAATGCCTTTTGGGCTTTGCAATGCTCCAGCGGTGTTTCAGGACATGATAAATGACATCTTCCGCGATATCCTTTATTCCCACGTCATTATCTATTTGGACGACATATTGATTTTTTCTCCCTCCTTGCCCCAGCATGTGCTTCATGTTCGACAAGTTTTGCAACGCCTCCGGGAGCATAAATTGTTTGCCAAACTGGAGAAATGTGTCTTTCACCAGCAACGCTTACCGTTCCTTGGTTATATTGTTTCTAACACCGGATTATCCATGGACCCTGACAAACTTAATGCCATTCTGCACTGGCCTCAGCCGGTAGGCTTGAGAGCCTTACAAAGATTTTTGGGGTTCTCTAACTATTATAGACAGTTTATTCCTCATTTTTCTTCCTTAGTGGCGCCACTCACAGCTCTCACTAAGAAGGGTGCTTCTATACTGAACTGGCCGAAGGAGGCGGTATTAGCCTTTCACCGGTTGAAGGCTGAATTCACCAACGATTTGTGCCTCCGCCATCCTGATCCTGCAAAGCCTTTTACACTCGAAGTTGACGCCTCAGCAGTGGGAGTAGGGGCGGTTCTTTTACAACGATCAGAAGAGGATCAGTGGGTAACATGTGCGTTCTTCTCTAAGAAATTTACACCGGCGGAGCGGAATTATACCATTGGTGACCGAGAACTTTTGGCCATAAAATTGGCCTTTGAGGAGTGGCGACACCTTTTGGAGGGGGCCCGCCATGTCGTCACGGTCTATACCGATCATAAAAACCTTGAATATTTGGCGACTGCCCAGCGTCTGAATCCACGTCAAGCCCGGTGGGCGCTCTTCTTCAGCAGGTTTCATTTTCTCGTCCGCTTCCGTCCGGCACAAAAGAATGTCCGAGCTGACACCCTCTCACGTAGTTTCGACGTCATTGATGCTCCAGATCCTCCCCGCTTCATCATTGATCCCGCTCAACTTCAGTTGGCTGCCACCTTCACTGTACCGATTGGGAAAACCATTGTTCCAAAACGGTTGCGCCTCAAAGTCCTTCGGTGGTCTCATGCTGATCAACTAGCGGGCCATCCGGGGGTCGCCCGTACTAAGGAATTGCTCTCGCGCCATTATTGGTGGCCCAAGTGGGAGAGGGACGTCAAGGATTTTGTGGACTCCTGCTCTGTCTGTGCGGCTCAGAAGACACCGCGCCGGAGACCTCTTGGCTTACTACACCCGCTTCCTATACCATCGTCCCCTTGGACACATATTGCCACCGATTTTATGACTGATCTTCCACCCTCCGGTGGTAATACGGTAATCTGGGTGGTGGTGGATCGTTTTTCCCGGATGGCGCATTTCATCCCTCTTCCTGGTTTGCCCTCGGCTCCGGAACTGGCACGACTTTTTTTGCACCACGTATTTCGCCTCCATGGACTGCCTCTTAGTATTGTGTCCGATAGGGGCGTCCAGTTTACAGCACAGTTTTGGACTAATCTTTGTAAACTTCTACGAGTGAAGCTTGATTTCTCATCTGCCTATCACCCTCAGTCCAACGGCCTTACTGAACGAACCAATCAATCGGTGAAGACGTTTCTTCGAGCATATGTAAACCAACGCCAGGATGATTGGGCCTCTCTGTTAGTCTGGGCTGAGATCTCCCATAATAATCACGTTCGCCAGGCCACCGGCGGCTCCCCGTTCTTCTTGGTGTATGGCAGGCATCCACATTTTCCTCTGCCCATTCGTACTGTTTCCAATTGCCCTGCGGTCAACGCCACGGCCACTTCTATGTCTCGTCTGTGGTCCGCCACTCATGCCTTGTTGGCCAAACACACTGCGGCCATGAAGCGGCGGGCGGATAAGACGCGGATTCCAGCCCCTGATCTCCATTGTGGGGATCTCGTTTGGTTGAGTACTCGTCACCTTCGCTTACGTCTCCCATCTGCCAAGTTCGCGCCCCGATTCATTGGGCCGTTTCCGATTCTGCGACGGATCAACCCAGTTACCTATGCGCTTTGCCTACCGTCCTCATTGCGCATTCACAATGCATTCCATATCTCCTTACTGAAGCCTGCTATCCTCTCTTGGCCTCAACGGAGACGGAGGACCACCGTACCCATTCTTCCTGATGATGGTCAGTATGAAGTATGTGATATTCTCGATTCCAGACGCGTGAGAGGGCGACTTCAATATCTTATTTCTTGGAAACACTTCGGCCCTGAGGACAATACCTGGGAAACTTCTTCTCATATACAGGCTCCCCGTTTGCTTCGGGCCTTTCATCTTCGTTTTCCCTCCAAACCGGGTCCTCGTGGTGGGGAGCGGGGACCTTGCGGAGGGGGTACTGTTACCTCGGCCGCGCGGGTCTCGGCGCGGCGGCGTGGGGGTGGGGCCGTCCGGGCTCCGGGGAGCAGCGGGGCCGACTTGGCAGCGATGGCGGCGCGAGCGGGCGAGAATCGGGGCGTCTCTCTTCGACGCGTCAGCCAGCTCTCGCGCGCTACTAGGGCCTCCAACTCTCGCGCGATTCGGGTCCTGGCCACGCCCCCCTCGACGTCAGACGCCGGCAGAGGCTTCACAGCGCGGGAAACTTGAGTATTTAAAGGAAGCTGTTTCCCTGGTCCCCTGCTTCGGCCACAATTGCTTTTGAGCGCTTGTCTGGGGTTTGTGCCTGTGATTCCTGCTTATTGACTGCTGCCTGACTCGGACTGTGACTTGGATTTCGCTGCCTGCCGCCTGCCCTTGGATTATCTGCTTCTGGTTCCTGCTTGTCTGCTGCCGGCCCTGACTCGGACTGTGTCTTGGATTTCGCTGCCTGCCACCTGCCTTTGGATTATCTGCTTCTGGTTCCTGCTTGTCTGCTGCCGGCCCTGACTCGGACTGTGTCTTGGATTTCGCTGTCTGCCGCCTGCCTTTGGATTATCCGCCTCTGGTTCCTGATGGTCTGCCGCCTGCCCTGACTCGGACTGTGTACTACGTTCCTCGCCTTCAGGTAAGCGGTTTCACCAGCGGTTCCACTACTATCTGTAAGGCTAGCGTAACAGAGAGAGAGGCTTTCCAGTCTTTTGCACTGAGTGCCACTTGTACGATTATCTCCCAGCTGCCGAGAGGTTGTATGTGTGCACTAAGGGCAAAGAGCTCCAAGCCCTCAGAAAACAAGTCTGATCTCTGGAGGCTGGAGTGGCAGATCTGGAGGAGCTAAGGAGACAGAGAGGTATATAGAGAAAACCTTCAGGGACAAAGTAAAGAAATCTCACCTCCAATCTGGTAGCCCCTGTGCTGCCCTGGAGGAGAAAGATCACCTGGAAGGAGAGCTTCAGCTTGATAAGGCAGGAAGCCATCGTATAGCTAGGACCTGCTCTCGAGGTGATGTAGTATCCTCTCACACCAAGGATAGGACTCCAGGGCCAGGTGCTCAGGAGGGAAGGGTTAGGATGGCCGTTGTGGTTGGTGATTCAGTTATTAGGAAAATTGATAGCTTGGTGGCTGGAGGATGTGAGGATCACTTGCTAACCTGTGTACCTGGTGCGAAGGTGGCGGACCTCACCCATCACATAGATAGGATTTTAGACAGTGCTGGGGAAACGCCGGCTGTCTTGGTACTTGTGGGTAACTATGACATAGGAAAGTTGCTGGAGGGAGGTTCTGGAAGCCAAATTTAGGGTTTTAGGTAGAAAGCTGAAATATGGAACCCTCAGGGTACCATTCTCAGAAATATTCCCCTTTCCACATGCAGGACCCCAGAGGCAGGCAGAGCTCCAGAGTCTTAATGTGTAGAATGAGTCGATGGTGCAGGGAAGAGGATTTTAGTTTGTTAAGAACTGGACTTCATTTTTGGGGAAGGGGGGCCTTTTCCAAAAGGATGGGTCCACCTTAACCGGACTGGAAAATATTGTTGGTGCTAACCTTTAAAAAGGAGATATTGCAGCTTTTAAACTTGATGATCGAGGAAAGCATATGCTTCAGAATGAACTCAAAGGCCAAAATAGTCCAGGTGTCTTTAAATAAAGTGAAGAAAGATTCCAAATGAGCCCGTCAACTGATGAGCGGATTGCTAATACAAAGGAAAAAAATACTTTGAAATGTCTGTATATGAATGCTATAAGTCTACAAAATAAGATGGAAAATGTTGGGAATTATTAGAAAGGGAATGATGAATTAAACAGAAAATGTCGTAATGCCTCTGTATCACTCCATAGTGAGACCACATGGTGTACAATTCTGGTCGCCGCATCTCTAAAAAGATATAGTTGCAATGGAAAAAGTACAGAGCAGAGCGACCAAAATGATAAGGGGAATGGAATGGCTCCCCTATTTTATTTATTTATTTAGCATTTTTCTATACCGACCTTCAAGGTTAAATACCATATCAGATCGGTTTACATCGAACAGGGACAGAACAGTAAAACATAAACAACTTGTTATAATCAGAAGAAGCAAAAAGTTACATTTAACAAGGACTGCAAAAACTTGGAAGCTTAAACAGCTGGAAGGAAAGGCTTGAAAGGGCAATAAATTAAGAAACTAAGTCATAATGGAATCCGGGCTAGTGCTAGTTAAGCTATTAGAAGAGGTACTATGAGGAAAGACTAAAGAGGTTAGGGCTGTTCTGCTTGGAGAAGAGACGGCTGAGGGGGGATATGATAGAGGTGTTTAAAATCATGAGAGGTCTAGAATGGGTAAATGTGAATCGGTTATTTACTCTTTTGGATAATAGAAAGACTAGGGGGAACTCCATGAAGTTAGCAAGTGGCACATTTAAAACTAATTTGAGAAAGTTCTTTTTCACTCAACTCACAATTAAACTCTGGAATTTGTTGCCAGAAGATGTGGTTAGTGCAGTTAGTGAAGCTGGGTTTAAAAAAGGTTTGGATAATTTCTTGGAGGAGAAGTCTATTAACTGCTATTAATCAAGTTGACTTAGGGAATGGCCTCTGTTATTACTGACATCAGTAGCATGGGACCTTCTTAGTGTAATTGCCAGGTTCTTATGGCCTGGTTTGGCCTCTGTTGGAAACAGGATGCTGGGCTTGATGGACCCTTGATCTGACCCAGTATGGCAATTTCTTATGTTCTTATATTCTTAAGAGTTAGAATGTATAGCACTGAATAAAGAGATAGATATAGTTGGCATCTCAGAGACCTGGTGAAAGGAGGATAACAAATGAGATGCTGTGATACCAGGGTACAAATTATATTGAAATGATAGGATGGATCAACTTGGTGGGCGGTGGTACTATATGTTAAAAAGAGCATTGATTCAAACAGGATAAAAGTTATGCAGGATACAAAATGCAATGTTGAATCTTTATGGATAGGTGAAAAAGGAAATACAATAGTGGTGGGGGTGTAATACCATGCACCTGGTCAGAATGAACTAACAGACAATGAAATGCTAAAAGAAATTAGAGAAGCTAATAAAATCAGCAGCAGAGTGATATTAGGTGATTTCAATTACCCCAGTACTGACTGGGTGACTGTTGCATCAGGGAATTCTAGAGAAGTAAAGGTCCTAGATGAAATAAATGGCTACTTCATGGAGCAGCTGGTAAAAGAACCAACAAGAGGAGAAACTATGTTAGACCTGGTCCTTAGTGGAAAACAGGGTTTAGGGTGAGGTAACAGTGTTGGAGCCACTTGGTAATAATGATCACAACACGATCAAATTTGACTTAATAACTGGAGGCGGGACACTAAATAAATCTATGAGGCAGCATTAAAATTTCAAAAAGGTGACTATGATAAAATGAGGAAAATGGTTAGGAAAACTGAAAGGAGCAACTGGAAAGGTTAAGTGTTTAGATCAGGCATGGACATTGTTTAAAAATACCATCTTAGATCCCAGACCAGATATATTCCACACATTAGGAAAGGTGGAAGGAAGGCTAAATGACTACAGGCATGGTTAAAAGGTGAGGTGAGAGAGGCTATAATAGCTAAAAGAGCATTTTTCAATAAGTGAAAAAGGGATCCAAATGAGGAAAACAGGAAAAAGCATAAGCACTGGAAAGTCAGATGCAAAGCATTATAAGGAAGGCATAGAGAAAATGTGAAAAGAAGCTTGCCAAGAAAGCAAAAACTCATAATAAAACCTTTTTCAGGTACATTTGAGATAAAAAGCCTGTGAGGGAGTCAATTGGACCATTTAATTAATCAAGAGATAAAAGGGGCGGTTAAGGATGATAAAACCATAGCAGAGACTAAATGAATTCTTTGCTTCTGTATTCACTGAGGAAGATGTAAGAGACAGACCCATGCCAAAAATGATATTCAAAGATGATTCAGAAGAGCTGAAACAAATCTTAGTGAATGTTGAAGATGTATTAGGGCAAATTGACAAACTAAAGAGTAGTAAATCACCTGGGCCAGATGGTATACATCCCAGGGTGCTGAAAGAACTGAGAAATTAAATTGTAGACCTGCTATTGGAAATGTAAACTATCAGTAACATCATCTATATTATCTGAAAATGGGAGGGTTGCCAATGTAAGGCCAATTTTTAAAAAGGGATCAAGAGGTGATCCAGGAAACTATAGACCAGTGAGTCTGACATCTGTGCCAGGCAAAATTCTAGAAACTATCATAAAGAACAAAATTGCTGAACATATAGATAAACATAATTTAATGGGACAAAGTCAACAAGGATTTAGCCAAGGGAAGTCATGCCTCACAAATTTGCCATATTTTTTTGAGGGTATAAATAAACATGTGGATAAATGTGAGCCAGTTGATATAGTATATCTGGATTTCCAGAAAGCATTTGACAAAGTTCCTCATGAGAGACATCTGAGGAAAGTAAAAAGTCATGAGATGGGGGCAGTGTTAAAAGACAGAAAACAGAGAGTAGGGCTAAAAGGTAAATTTTCCCAATGAAAAAAGTGCATAATGCAGTATCCCAGGGATCTGTTCTGGGGACACTGCTTTTTAATATATTTATAAACTACCTGGAAATACGCACAAGTGAGGTGATCAAATTTCCTGATGACACAAAATTATTCAAAGTTGTTAAATTGCAAGAGGATTGTGAGAAATTGCAAGGGGACATTGCATAACTGGAAGATCTGGGAAACTACAGACCAGTTAGCCTGACTTCAGGGCCAGGAAAAATATTGCAAAGTGCTCTAAATATCAAAATCACAGAAAATATAGAAAGACATGGTTTAATGGAATAAAGTCAGCATGGCTTTACCCAAGGCAAGTCTTGCCTCACAAATCTGCTTCACGTTTTTGAAAGAGTTAATAAACATGTGGATAGAGGTGAACCAGTAGATGTAGTGTTTTTGGATTTTCATAAGGCATTTGACAAAGTTCCTCATGAGAGGCTTCTAGGAAAAGTAAAAAGTCATGGGATAGGTGGCAATGTTCGTGGATTACAAACCGGCTAAAAGACAGGAAACAGAGAGTAGGATTAAATGGAAAATTTTCTCAGTGGAAGGGAGTGGGCAGTGGAGTGCCTCAGGGATCTGTATTGGGACCCTTACTTTTCAATATATTTATAAATGATCTGGAAAGAAATACGACGAGTGAGGTAATTAAATGTGCAAATCATACAAAAATATTCAGAGTATTTAAATCACAAGCGGATTGTGATAAATTGCAGGAAGATCTTGTGAGACTGGAGAATTGGGCATCTAAAAGGCAGATTAAATTTAATGTGGATAAGTGCAAGTTGATGTGTATAGGGAAAAACAACCCATGCTATAGTTAGACAATGTTAGGTTCTATATTAGGAGCTACCACCCAAGAGAGAAATCTAGGCATCATAGTGGATAACACATTGAAATCTTCAGTTCAGTGTGCTGTGGCACTCAAAAAGGCAAACAGAATGTTGGGAATTATTAGAAAAGGAATGGTGAATAAAACGGAAAATGTCATAATGCCTCTGTATCGCTCCATGGTGAGACCGCACCTTGAATACTGTGTACAATTCTGGTCGCCGAATCTCAAAAAAGATATAGTTGCGATGAGGAAGGTACAGAGAAGGGCGACCAAAATGATAAGGGGAATGGAACAGATCCCGTATGAGGAAAGACTGAAAAGGTTAGGGCTGCTCAGCTTGGAGAAGAGACGACTGAGGGGGGATATGATAGAGGTGTTTAAAATCATGAGAGGTCTAGAACGGGTAGATGTGAATCGGTTATTTACTCTTTCGGATAATAGAAGGACGAGGGAGCACTCCATGAAGTTAGCATGGAGCATATTTAAAACTAATCAGAGAAAGTTCTTTTTCACTCAACGCACAATTAAACTCTGGAATTTGTTGCCAGAGGATGTGGTTAGTGCAGTTAGTATAGCTGTGTTTTAAAAAGGATTGGATAAGTTCTTCGAGGAGAAGTCCATTGCCTGCTATTAATTAAGTTGACTTAGAAAATAGCCACTATTATTACTAGCAACGGTAACATGGAATAGACTTAGTTTTTGGGTACTTGCCAGGTTCTTATGGCCTGGATTGGCCACTGTTGGAAACAGGATGCTGGGCTTGATGGACCCTCGGTCTGACCCAGTATGGCAAGTCTTATATTCTTATGAGCGAAATTGTGCAGCAAATTTAAAATAAAAGAACTATTAAATTAACAGAAATTCCCCTAACATTTTATTGTCTGAAGCTCTATCCTTCACTCTCTGTTTTGTCTCTTTTCTTCATTCTTCCCTCTTGTAACTTTTTTGCTTTCATGTTATTGTTTCCTCTCATTTATTTCTTCTTTATTGTGGTTTTGGTCTCTTTTTCCCTAAACCAACCCCCCTCTCCCCTTCACAACCCCTATTTCACCACATGATCCCTTTTCTTCTCTCCTCTTTACATTCCAGACCTCTGCAGGCTTCTTTCTCTCCACGTTTCCCTCCTCAGTCTTTTTTTGCTCCTTTTAATCTTTCCTCTCACCTGCAGTCTCTCACCTCCTGCCACCCTTTTTCTCTGTAGTCTCTCTCCCTTACTTTTATCTGCCTCCCCCTGTAGTCTCTTTCTTGCACCCATCTCGTCCCCTATAATCTTTGTCTTCAACTTTTTCTCCCTGAAGTCTCTTCCTCCCATCTTTTCATCTTAATTTCTGACCAGTTTCTCTCCTGACCTCCGCCCTTCTCCTAAAGTCTCTTTTCCCTTCATCTTTCTTCTCTAGTCCCTTTTTGCTCCATCTCTTCCCCTGCATCATTCTTCCTCGTATGTTTCTCTCCCTGCTGCAGCCCTCTCTTCTCTTTGCTTCCCTTCACGTACAGTCTCTTGTACTACCATCTCTCACTGGCACAGCAGGGTCTCATGGTCTTTCTCCCCATCCTTGCACAGCTCATCATGCATGTCTCTCCTTATGCAGCCCTCTCTTCTCTTTGCTTCCCTTCACGTACAGTCTCTTGTACTACCATCTCTCACTGGCACAGCAGGGTCTCATGGTCTTTCTCCCCATCCTTGCACAGCTCATCATGCATGTCTCTCCCTGCTGCAGCCCTCTCTTCTCTTTGCTTCCCTTCATGTACAGTCTCTTGTACTACCATCTCTCACTGTCACAGCAGGGTCTCATGGTCTTTCTCCTCACCCTTGCACAGCTCATCATGCACGTCTCTCCTTGTGCATCCCTCTCTTCTCTTTGCTTCCCTTCACGTACAGTCTCTTGTACTACCATCTCTCACTGGCACAGCAGGGTCTCATGGTCTTTCTCCCCATCCTTGCACAGCTCATCATGCACGTCTCTCCTTGTGCAGCCTCTTTACCTTCCAACCCAAGTTGGACCAGCAGTAGCTGTCCTAAGCATCTCCCCTAGCTTTACTCAAAGATGAATTAAAATTCAGTAATTTCCAGCTTGGAAACTCCCACAGTGCTTCTCAGAGCAGGGGCGTATCAAAAGTAGAAAGGAATGAGTCTTAGCACATCTAATGGACAAGGAAAATTGATCAGTGTATCTTCTGTGCTCCAGTCTCTTCTCTTGCTATCTTCTCATTCTTGAGGCTGCCTGGTGATGGTTGCACTGGCTTCTCCATGAATAGTCTGGTACCAGGTCCTTATCTCACCATCCTCCTTATCCTGCATCCTCTTCTCACTCTCTTTAGCTGACTACCATCTGCATTTCAGTTTGTCTGGATACACTGAAGCTAGTATATGTGGGGGAAGAGGGGAAGGGGCATCAAACACTGTAGAGTACTGAGAGAGCAGGGGATGACCACCAATGCACCTGTCTTACAGGAGGCAGAACAGAGCTCTGTATTCAGTCCTGTGAGAGTGGTCAGTTGCAGCCCAAAAGCTGTAACTGGACACTCTCACAATGATTCAAGCCCCCTTATTACTGCTTCTGCTATGTAATATGTGCACTCTGGGTCCCCTTCCAGAGCTCAACAACCTGCACCGCCAGGTTTCACAGCTCAGTAGGCTGACTTCTCCTCAAGAGGTGGACCAGCTCAGTGCTCCACCAGCAGCTTCTGCTGCTCCTCATCCCACTCCCCTACTCCCTCCAAGCTTTCTATTCTCCTTCCCCCCTAATTCCCAAACAACCTGCACTGCCGGGTTTCATAGTTCAGTAGGCTGACTTCTCCTCAAGAGGTGGACCAGCTTGGTGCTCCACCAGCAGCTTATGCTGCTCCTCACCATACTCTCCTACTCCCTCCAAACGTTCTATTCCCCTTCCCCCCTAATCCCTCAGAACTTACAATTCTGAATGAGCCAACCATCCCAGCAGTGTTCTCCTCAACTTCTGCCTCACACGTATCCCAGGTACTCTCTCTCACCAAACATCTGTGCATGCAGTTAGTGATCTGAAACATTGAACATTTTAGTTCTCCTTCCAGTTTACAAATACTTCCATACTGTCCAGAAAAAATTCATACAACTAAATTGAATCTGATGAGATAACACAACTCATCCAGGGGTATCTCCTTTGACTAATGTGTGCCTTCTAAGACCCAGAGATCGTAATCCTCCTTCACAACCCCTTAATTTTGCTGCATCCTCTGTGGTTTATCTTCCTCAGGTCCCTGTTAGGCCCAGGAGAGATTTCATGTATTGAGCCTCTTTTGGAAGTAACAGAGGGGGGAATGCCATCATCTCCTATTTTGGACAGAGAAGTTAAACTATGGCACCTGCTAGTTCCTTGTCACGATCAATATCTGTGATTCTGCCTCCTGTTGTATTTTCTACCCCTCACAGATGTGCTAATATTTCTTCTCAAATTATTTCCTTAAATGATCTTGTTTCCTCCTTACAATGGGTAGAGGGTATTCTTGAGGGATGTGTGGCTAAACTCTCTTCATTTTCTGCTTATGCTTTTGCTCAAAATGAGCATCATCCATCATTACTGGATAGCCACACTTCCCTGTTAAGTTCCCTCCATAATCAAGTTTCTGAAAGTCAATCTCTTCAAAAGTGTGTTAATCAGATATCATTCTTCTTCACTTGTGCGGATGGAGATGTTCAAAAATTCTATTAGATATAGGAATTTGTGCTTTGTAAATTTTCCAAAAAGCTTGTTTCCCCATATAAAATGGATAAAAGATATTTTTCTGAAAATTTAAAACTTTTACCCCAGAATATGCCTCCAATTCAGAAAGTGTATTTATTCTATTTCCTCTCAGAAACGTATTGTTGCATCTCAAGAAGGAGCGTTAGATGTTCTAACTCCTACCTGCAGATTAGATGTCTCTGCCTTATTAGGAGATTCTCAGGAAGATATTGCCTCAAGGGAAACCTTAATTGTAACTTTTGCATTGGAAATGGACAGAGATCAGACATTGAGATTATTTTTCCATAATAGAACTTCTACTTTTCTGGAAGAGAGAGTAAATGCTTTTTTCTGATTTTACTAAGAAGACTCCGGTTCAGAGGAAATCTTTTCTTCAGTTAAAGCCCCAAGTTCTTGAATGGGGGCTTCTTTCTTTCTCAAAGTTCTCTGTAAATGTATTTTAATTTATCAACCTGCTCAACTAAAAAGATTTCTGGAGGATAATACAAGGGCAGTGTAAGATAATAAGTTAATTTTGGAAGGATTACCAATCATATTATTGAATCTTTCTTACTAATCAGATACCATCTCTCTCCTCATTTCTGAACTATGGTTCAATCATGCCATTTTTGTTGTTGTTGTTGTTGTTGTTTCTTGTTTGAAGCATTGTATTCTTATTACCTGACATGACTGGTACTTTCAAATATCACAAAATCTTTTTTTTTTTTTTTTTTTTAATAAATAATTTAACAAAAGAAGTTGCATGTTACAGGATTACTGGGTTTTCTCCTTACCTGTCCAGCAGCGCTGCCTCCTCTCCTCCACTGTGGATCAGATGAGGGGCACCTTGGTTGTCTTAAATGTTTAAGGACGGGATGTTAAGAGAACATATTCTCTTCATCTGGGAAATTAAAAGTCCCATAGCAATTAAAGGAAAATTTCTCCTCCGTGCCTGAGCTGTCTGGAGAGTTTAGAAGTGATTCATCCATGGGGAGAATCAGTTTTGGGTCTCTCATCTGCTCCATCCCAACTGCAGTAGGGGAAGCTCCTGTTAAGGTCTAGAAAATTTGAGAAAGTTGGATGTGAGCTTTATGTGCACTGGTCCGCATTTGGGGGTCATAACTTCATTTAAACCCCTTCCTCAATTACAAAGACCCCCTTCCTGCC
The DNA here is from genome assembly GCF_901001135.1 of Rhinatrema bivittatum. Lineage (NCBI taxonomy): Eukaryota > Metazoa > Chordata > Amphibia > Gymnophiona > Rhinatrematidae > Rhinatrema > Rhinatrema bivittatum. Next base: position 148,245 of record NW_021820281.1, on the reverse strand, counting down.
TCTCTCTCTCTCTCTCATGTATTGGACTCAGCTGTCTTCTTTGAAATTTACTCTTCCCTCTGTTGTGCCGGAGGTGGACCCTTGGGCCAAGGCGGGGTTGATGCAACCCGTAGGTAGGGACCTATGAGTCCCCACTGTCGGCAGGCGGAGTGGGCGGATGAACAGAGGCCGCTGGAACTTCACCAATACCAGCCCTCATTCCCTGTGGGTTGAGCCTTTGGGTGCTGGGGCCAGCTGGACTTAAGTGGGCCTCTGTATGTGGTCGATAAGGAGAACAAGATCAACCCAGAGAGAGATGGTACAGTCTTACACTGGACAATGTAGTGACCTAGAGACTCGGGCACCAAAGGAACGGAGGCAGACAGGGGGCGCCTGAGCAAGGGCAGGCCAAAGCCTAAACAGACAAAGTCCAGGAAGTAAGCTGAAGAGGCGTCGAGGAACAGGCTTGAGTCAGGGCTGGCGGCAATCTGGAGGCAGTGGCAAGCAAGGCTGAGGTCTGATCATGAAGTCAAGCGTAGTCAAACGATGCTGAGGTCTGGGTCTGGAGAGAGACAACGACGTAGTCAGGCAAAGCAGAGGTCCGGGCTTGGAGAGAGTCAATGGCATGGTCAGGAAGCAGAGGTCTGGGCTTGGGGAGAGTCAACGGCGTGTTCAGGCAAAGCAAAGTAAAAGTCTGTGTAGGCAATCCGAGGAAAGGTGCAAGGCAGGAATGTAGGAACAAGGAGTCAGGAACCAGGATCAGCGAGGAACAGGAACACAGGAGTGAGACAAATCTCTTAGGAGGCAATGAGTACTCGACCAGCGAGGAGACCTGTTGCAAAGGCAAAGCTAGGGAGCGGAGCCTGCACTTAAATACTGAAGCTCCGCTGACATCATCATCTGGGGCTGCGGCTTGGTTCCCACCGCGGTCCCTACTTAAGCATTGGTGATGCGTGCACGCATGCCCGACATGAAGCAATGGACATTGTGGTTGGACTGGGAATGCCCGGGACTGCAGCTGAGCCAGAGGCACCAGGGGAGGCCCGAGGATGAAGCTGGTGGCCCACCGCTGCCAGAGGCGAGGAACCAGGAGCTGTAGTTACTGCAGAGAGATGAGGGGGCCGTGCCTCGTGTCTGCCGCGGACTGCACGCATAACACCCTCCTTTCCCTCCTGCTGCTGCAGCCCTCACAGTCCCTTCACCACTCTGTACCGTGTCCCTCATGAATCTTGTCTGTCATTATGACCTATTTATTATTTCTATATGTTATACACTTTACTTGCTCTCTTCTCTGGTCTGCACACTGACGACTCTTTATAAATTGTAAAGAATAAAGCAGGACTCACAGTTCCCCTGCAGTGTGGGAGAGGACAGAATTAGTTGTAGAAGACCCAAGAAATAAAGTTGATAGCATGGCACTTGGACATTTAGAGTTACTTTTAACTTCTGACTCCATGTCTGTGCTTAGTAGTGTCCAGGACTATGGTATCTCCCACCAACATTTCTAGGCAGGCAGTAAGAGATCATCAGTGGAAAAATGTTTAGTAAAAAATGTGCCAGTGCTTTATGCAGTAAGTGAATAGCAAGTTCATATATAAGGAAATGTATTAAAAGCAGAAAATAATAGAAAGCCAGATAAATAGAAAGACCATCGAGTCTGACCTTCTTCAAGTTACCAGACTGCAGTTCTTGATGTGATAATGCAGGGGAAGGGGCAGTGTCCACAGTGAGAAAATATTCCTTTTTTACCTCAAATGCAGTGATCAGCTGAAATCCCAGGATCAGCCCTTCCCCAGAGTCTAGGTACCTCACCAGTCCCACCAGTGTCATTTTCCTCCTAAAGCTCATTCCAAATTGATTCATATTAATTTGAAGAGAACCTTCTCAACTCACTGAATCATTTTTTAAGACATGCAAGCCTGAGATATTATTAATTTAATTTATTTATTTAACACTTTTATATACCGACATTCATGATACAGATCATATCATATCGGTTTACAGGGAACAAAGGTATTATAACATTAACCTTGACTAGAAGGAGCATAAAAAGGAGCATATTATAAGACGCCAGCTCTCCTAAAGTCTGATGCCTCAGCTCCAAACAGATGCCAACGTAGGTTTTGGATCTCATAGTTCCTGTATAGTTAATTACTCTTAAAAAAGCGACAAAAGCATTGAGTGACAGGACTGAAGTCACAAATAGTGTCATTCACATGAGTAAGATCACAGTGGGTGGTACCTAACAGGACTGATGTCACATAGACTATCTTACAAGTGTGAACACATATGAGGCTGTACTCACAAGACAGAGATAAAGTTGTGTTCTAACAATGTTTATTTAATTAATTAATTTATTTATTTATTTAAAATCTTTTCTATACCGTCGTTAAGTAGTATACCATTACAATGGTTTACAGTGAGGCACATATATACATCTTTGAAAGCTGTATAAATTAATTCAATCTATAGGAAGTGCCATTAATTTCCAGTGACATAGTTACGTAATAAAGACTATTTGCAAAAGTTAAAGATCTTGTCAATTTCATCGCTTCTCAGTTTTACTTTCATATATATATATAACTCTATCGTAAAGTATGATTTTTTAATAAAACATGCTTATTGATCTTAAAGGTGCTGCATTCTGATGTACTGCTGCCAGAATTCATATTCCACTAACCACTGATCTCTTTGTAAAATACTTGCTTGTAAAGAAACCAATGGAACATTCCTTCCTACCAGTTGTGTTCCAACTGTTCTGTGTTTTAAATCATACAATGCTCCATAATCTCTGCAGCTTTGGCCCAGTGCAGTTCAAAGCACAGAAGGACTGAGGCACACCTAATGGGAAGAAAGGCGTTAATGGTCTCCATGCATGCATAGAAGTGATGTCACATGGGGCTGGATCTCATAATGGTGATGTCATGCTGGGCTGTTTCTCATGTTGAACTGTATTTTACACCGCTTATATCATGCTGGGATGAATCTCATAGTGTGATGTCACATGGGACAGTATCTTACCATAGTGAAGTCATATTAGGCTGTATGTCATAGCTGAGATGTCACATGAGGTTATATATCATAGCGTTGATATCACATCGGGCTATATACACTGTGGTGATATCACAGTGCTGAAAGACTGGCAGTATTGATGCTATAATGGATTGAGTAGAGGACTGAGAATTCTAATGGGAGGGATTGTACTGATCCCAGAGAATGAGATTCAACCCTCAGCAGGGTTCTTATCAAGATTAATGGATCATGAAGGAAAGATCTATCTCTGACTGGAAGAGTTTGTAAATCTGTGAATCTTTTCCGGGTCAGCTCTCTGAGAGTTTTGCAGAGTCAACACCGGAGGACTCTGTTTATTTGCTGTTTTTCTCTGGCTCCTTTGCACTTTCAGCTCAGTCAGGACCAGGATTGAGTCTTCATTCCCAACTATGCAAGGAATATTTTTCCCTTTGTTATAAGGTCTCCCTTCCTCCCCAGTGAGCTTAGTCAGGTCATTGAGGTGACAATCCTGGACCTATGACCATGTACTGAGGCTCTTCCAGAACCCTGCAATCATGAGTGGCAGATCCAGCCACTGGGTGTCACCCTCAAATGATGATCACAACTCTCTCTCCCCCCAGGAGGCTGTGCAAGATTATTCTGCCACATCTACAACCCCGACTGAGCTGGGGAGTAAAAAGCCCAACCCAAGCATCAAACCAGAGAATTTACTTTTGTGTTTTAAAGGGAGAATCATCTTGAACCCTACTAGAAACATAAATATCCTACATATGATAACCTTCTTCTCTTAATCACCTGCTTCCATAATCTATTTTCCCATGACTCTCCTCAATGCGTTTTTTACCTCCTGGTTCCTCAGACTGTAAATGATGGGGTTCAGCATGGGGGTGACAGCTGTATAGAGCATAGATAAGATTTTACCCTGCTCCTGGGAGTAAGTTGAAGTGGGTCTCATGTACATAAAAAACTGAGAAAAATAATAAATGCAGACTACGGTGAGATGTGAGGAGCAGGTGGAGAAGGCTTTATGCTTCCCCTCTGCAGAGCGGATCCTCAGGATGGCTGAGACGATGTAGGTATAAGATACAAGAGTCACGGAGAAAGCAGGTACTCCCATCATTGCAGCTAAAACAAACACTAAGCTTTGTGTGTGGGCTGTGTCAGTGCAGGAAAGCTTTAACAGTGGTATGAGGTCACAGAAGAAATGATTGACCACATTAGAAGCACAGAATGAAAGGCGGGTGACAGAAGCTATGATCATTTCAGATGGTAGAAAGCCGATGATCCAGAAAGCAGCAGCCAGCAGGACACAGACTCTGTGATTCATAATGAGGGAATAGCGCAAGGGGTTGCAGACTGCAGCATAGCGGTCATAAGCCATGGCAGCAAGGAGGAGATCTTCAGTGCCAGCAAAGGCTATGAAGAAATAGAACTGCGCAATGCACTCAGCATAAGAAATGGTCTTATCCCCTGAGAGGAAGATCCTCAGCAGTTTTGGGATGATGGTGCATGTGCAGCCGATGTCTGTAAGAGAAAGGTTACTGAGGAAGAAGTACATGGGGGTGTGCAGGCGGGGGTCAGTACAGGTCACTGTGATAATCACAAGGTTCCCCAGCAGGGTGATCAGGTAGATGAGCAGGAAGACCAGGAAAAGGGGAATCTGCATCTTTGGATTATCTGAAAGTCCCAGAATAATGAATTCTGTCACCATCGTTATATTTTCTAGATCCATTGGGACAATCACACTGTTATTTATTTCATTTAAGAACTTCTGAACATTTCTATCCCTGTTGGTATGATAAACTTGCTTCAAGCAGTGAAGACCAGAACTCACACAATAAACATAAAACATGGACATACAATAAGCATACAAAATAAACAAGATCACTTAAAATAAAACCAAAATATAAAACCTATTATAACAAGTTAACAGTCATAAAAACACTCTACCCAAATGTCTGTTGAAATAAAGACATTTTAACACTTTTCCTGAAGGCAAGGTAATCCCCTTCCAATCACAAATCTAGCAAAAGAGGGTTCTACAGAATAGGTCCTGGCACTAAAAACAGTCCTGGAGCTGCAATAAGAAATTGGAAATGACAAATATATTAACTGCAGATGTCATTGAGTTTTACAGATGCTGCAGTGGAAGTCGCTGATCTGCACCTCATCAGGTGTCACTTACAACTCATTGGCAAAGTGTTGCATGTTCATTGCACTGGAGGAGATTTACAGCCAAGGGTTTTCTGTTAGCAATTGTTCTCATCCTATTCTGTGTCTGAAAGAAAAGAGGTTTTAAAATTAGGTCTACAAGTCAGTGACAAGTCAGGGATTAGAGCTGAGGCACAGGGAGATTAAATGACTTTCCCAATGTTGAGATTGTGGATCCTTGGATCGGGACGAGGGCTGGTAGTTCCACTGAGGGAAGGCCCCCCTAATGGTCCTCCTCACTGGCTGGAGCTTCACCTATACCAGCCCTCGTTCCCCTCAGGTTGAGCCCTTGGGTGCTGGGGCTAGCAGGACTTAGGTGTGGGTCACCTTGATGAGGACTGGAATGGCAGCAGGCAAAGACAAAGTCAGGAGTCCAGGTCATGGCTGGCAGCAGAGGTGCAGAATGAGAGTCCAATCCAAAAATCTGGGGCAGGCGGCATTCGGGCAAGACAAGGAACCAGGCCAAGTGTCAAGATGGGCAGCAGACGAGCAGAGATGAGGAGACAAGCCAAAGTCAAGCCGAGGAGGGAAGCACGGGAACTGGAGAATGAGGAGAGGAACGGAGTCAGAAACAGTACAGGCTGGAATGCAGGGAACAGGAAACACCAGAAAAGGACTCAGGAACCACAGACAGGAACAGGAACAAGAACAGGACCAGGATCAGGATCAGAGGACATCAGGATCAGCAACTAGCACTCCGAGGAGGTGACCTGTTACCAAGGCAACGATCTGGGGACTGAGGCAGGGTTTAAATACCCCCTCAGTCCTGACGTCATCCACCGGGGCTGGGTCGAACTTTCCCGCTGTGGCCTTTTTAAGAGGTGGGATCTTCTGCCCATGCGTGTCTAGGGGGAGCCCCGCTGGGAGGAGAACAGCGGTGTTCAGAGCCGCATGGGAGGAGCAACCATGCCGTGTTAGAAGAGGTAGAGGGACCGGCCGTGGCCTGCCACAACCAGGAACCACAACACCCATGGTCTCACAGAGTCACTGATACAGCCAGTGATTAGAACCGGTAGGCAGAAATGAATGAATGGTAGGGTGATAACATTTTTGCAAATTAAGGCAACAGATAATCCATTTTGTTAAAAATGGGAATTTGACTTCAGAGTTAAATGGCTGCTCATAGCTGTAAATGTTAACTGTTATCTTTACAACTGAAAGTATTCTGAGTGACAATAAAACATTTTTAAAAAATGAACTCAAGCAGACAGAGAAGAAGTGCCTCCCCCAACATCAAACAACCTAAGGCAGAGCTGGGGATTAGAGTTCGGAATTTCTTTTGGTTCCTAGTCCCCAGCTCTTACACCAGAGCTCTCTTTAAATTAGATTTATGTATTTATTTATTTTTTGCTTATTTATTTATTTAAAATCTTTTCTGTTCAGTTAATTTACCATCACAACTGTTTACAAAAAGGCACAAAAATATTAATAGAAATTGTTTAAAATAGATAACACATTATAGACGTGCCAACAATCGGGTCTATCCTGTAAAGTGCGGCCGCGTTTACCCTGCTCCTAAGCCGCTTTTTACTCACTTTCCGGCCGCGTTAGCCCTTCCTGCGATCCCGAATCCCCTTTAACCTACTCCTACCGCGTCCTAAATTCCCCGGGCAACCCCTTCCGCACGCGGCATGCATATTGCATGCAAACGAGCGAATTAGCTATTCCCTAGCATCCCGTAACCCGCGCCCCGACTATCGCTATCTTTCCCTGCCGTTTTGTCGTGCGTTTAACCTGCAAACTTACCGCCTACCCTGACCCCTGCGGTAGAGGCAGGGGTAAGGGTAGGTGGCAAGCTTTCCCCCAGCCCCCGCTCACCTGCCCCGGCCATGATCATGGGTGCCGGTCTCCGTGGCAGCCCCAGTCCTCTCCCCTGCTCCCAAAGCCAAAAAAAAAAGCGAAAAAAACGTTGCAGCCCCCCTCCGATGTCTGGACTGGGGCTGCCACGGAGACTGCAACGGTGAAGCAACGGCGAAGCAAAAAAAAAAACCAAAAGCAAAAAGTAAGTCGCTTCGCCGCTTCACTCTTCCCTCCTCCCGGAGCAGGGCGCGAAAAGGAGCCTCCCTGCTCCGGGAGGAGGGAAGCGGCGAAGCGACTTACTTCTTGCTTTTGGTTTTTGTTTTTTTTGCTTCGCCGCTGTCAGTGTTTGCCCTCCTCCTGGAGCAGGGCGCGAAAAGCAGCCTTGCTCCGGGAGGAGGAGAGACACCAGGAGGAGGAGAGACACTGCGGCGAAGCAAAAAAAAACCAAAAGCAATTTTGGGTTTTTTTTTCCAAAAGCGACAATTTGGGTTTTTTTCCAAAAGCGACTTACTTTTGGGATCTGTCAAGATCCCAAAGGTAAGTCGCTTTTGGACGCCTGTACAACTTACTTTTTTGAAGCCATCAGCAGGAACACGATCGTAGCTCCTCCTGACGAAGACAAAGATGGCTGCCTGCACGGGGAAAGCGTGCAATTGGCCGCTGAAGACGTGACATCATGACGTTTGGCGTCACGGGATGTGACGCCACGTCTTGAGCGGCCAACCCCGATCGGACCTCCCGCTGCGCGACTGAGTGTCTCTTCTTATCCGGTTAATTTCAGCTGAATAAAAGTACTTACTTTTTTTGCAGCCGTCCGTCCATCTGGAATAAGGTATCGTGCCTCCCGGGGAAAGATGGATGCCAGCACGGGGGAAAGCGGCCCCTGTGCATGCGATTGGCCGCTCAACACGTGACATCAAACGTCATGACGTCACGTCTTGAGCGGCCAATCGCATGCACAGGGGCCGCTTTCCCCCGTGCTGGCATCCATCTTTCCCCGGGAGGCACAATACCTTATTCCAGATGGCCGGACGGCTGCAAAAAAAGTAAGTACTTTTATTCAGCTGAAATTAACCGGATAAGAAGAGACACTCAGTCGCACAGTGGGAGGCAGGAGGTCCGATCGGGGTTGCAGAAAGTAAGTTGCTTTGCCGCTGTCATCTTCTCCCCTCCTCCCGGAGCAGGGCGCGAAAAGCAGCCTTGCTCCGGGAGGAGGGAAGAAGAGACTGACAGTGAAGCGGCGAAGCGACTTACCTTTTGCTTTTAACTTTTTTTTGCTTCGGGAGGAGGGGAGAGGTATCTGTCATTTCAAATGACATTTGAAATGACAGATACCAGCGTGGCGTGAAGCCTTAGGCCCGCGCACCCAGGATACTGTATATGCGCTCTATCCAGTAAAATGGGTTGCGCGGGCCTAAGGCTTCACGGACGTGGTTTACATTTAAATAAAATTAGTGTTCAGGATCGAGCGGTAGGTGAGCTGCACTGTGCGGGCGGTAACCGCGGGTGCTGCAGGCACTAAGGCAGCTCTTCCTACCGCTCGGTACTGGATAGACCTGAATGAGTGGTAAGAGAGTTCTTTTAGTATAAAACTATTTGTTGAGTTTTGTTTTCATGTGGTTGAAAAGTTTCTTTTTTTGTTCATATATAATGTTAACAATCTAAGGTGTATTTAATGGGTGGAAAGAAAAAGAAAACTAAAAAAAACCCGATATACTCGGTGCTGAGTTACGATCTTATTTGCTTTCTTCATTCTCTTTATAAAAAGCCTGTTTAAAAAGCCACGTTTTTAGGCTTCCTTTGAAAGGTTTGAAGTTTCTCTGCAGTCTTATCTCCAAGGCATTGAATTCCACAATGTGGGTCCTGCCAGAGATAGAGCTCGCTCCCTTACTTGTGTGAGTCGTGCTGACTTAACAGATGGAATAGTCAGTAGTGCCTTATTAGCCGATCTCAGATTTCTGTGTGGGACATGTATAAGGTATTATATTGAGATATTCTGCTTCTTACTTTCAGCTTAATCCCTTTTATCAATGTCCTTTCAGACAGTCTCCGCCCTACCCTCTGATACATCAGATCCCTGTGGCTCATCTTGGTTGCAGGTAGGAGAATCAGTCATAATAAACTCTCCGTGGAAAAAAAAATATTTAAAGGAAAAAGAACAGGATCTGAGGGACACTTGCAGCTGATCCAGACTGGCCACCTTCATCAACAGGATTCTGGGTTCTCGGACCTTTGCTCAGCCCACCATGTTCTTGTCTTCCTTGTTCTTTGCTAAGAGGGTCTGATACCAGTGGGGGCTTCTGAATAAATCTCTAAATTGTACTAAGGGTCACTGACCTATGCATCTACCAAGAGAAGAAGTGCAACGGCGCCCGGACTGTGATTTCTGCACTATGATGTGCACCAGAAAATCCAACTAACCCTCTTCCACTCTAATAGATTCTTCTTCCTGGTTCTCCATCTTTAGCAGCTCTGAGTGGTGCAGAACAACATAAAACAATCCTTACTCTCTCCTGCTTCCCTCCCATCTTTCCCTCTGCAGCTTCTCTTACCACCTTCAGGACTGCTTCTGGTCCTCTTCCTCCATCCCCTCCCTGTGTCTCTGTGCCCCCTCTGTCCTTCCCTCTCCTGAATCCTTGTGCCCTCATTTCAATCACAAATGGAATATTTTACAGTGAATGCTTTGTGGAGCCGTCACTGCTGTGCCAGAAGTGTGCAATGCAGCAGGGAGGCAAATTGTGCGGCAGAACTATTAAATCAATGCTTATTCCCCTAACATTCAGTGACTGACGCTGTAACCTCCCCTCTCTGTTCTCTTTCACTGTTCTGTCTCTTTCCTTCATTCTTCTCTCATGAAACTTTTCTGCTCTCATGTTACTCTTTCCTCTCATTTATTCCTCCATTATCTTTTCCATCTCTTTTTCCTCAAACCAATTCCTTTTTTCCCCCTCTCCACGGCAATCCTTCCTCTTTCCCCGCATGATCCCTTTTCCTCTCTCCTTTTTTCTTCCCATGTCTCTGCAATCTTTTTTCTCTCTCCCTCCTCATAACCTTCTCTGTTTCCTCTCCCCTGCATCTCTCCCTCCTGCCACCCTTTTCTCTGTGGTCTCTCCATGTGGTCCTTCCTTCCCTGCAGTTTCTCTCTTGCTTTCAACTCATCCCCTGCAACCTCTCTCCCTCCATCTTCTTCTCCCTGAAGTCTCTTCCTCTCATCTTCTCATCTTACTTTCTGAACCAGTTTTCTCCCCTAGTCCCTCTTTCCTTTATCTCTCCCCTTCATCATTCTTCCATGTGTTTAATTCCTGTGCAGCCTCTTTATCTTCCAACCCAAGGTGGAACCGCAGTAGCTGTCCTGACTCCTGATATCCTCTCCTGGCTTTGCTCATAGATGGATTAAAATTCAGCAGTACAGGAGTTTCAAAAGTGGAAAAGACCAAATCTTAGCACATCTACTGTACCAGAAACATTACTGAGCGTGTCTTCTGTGCTCCAGCCTCTTCACTTGCTATCCTCTCCTTCTTGAGATTGCTGGGGTGGGGGTAAAGGGTGTCCTGGCCCTGCGCTGCACTGACTCCTCCATGGGACATCCTGATAGCAGGTCCTTATCTCACTTCCTCTCTATCCTGGATCCTCTCTTTGTTCTCACTGGCTGATCCTGGCCCTGGGCTGCACTGACTCCTCCATGGGACATCCTGATAGCAGGTCCTTATCTCACTTCCCTCCCTATCCTGGATCCTCTCTTTGTTCTCACTGGCTGATCCTGGCCCTGGGCTGCACTGACTCCTCCATGGGACATCCTGATAGCAGGTCCTTATCTCACTTCCCTCCCTATCCTGGATCCTCTCTTTGTTCTCACTGGCTGATCCTGGCCCTGGGCTGCACTGACTCCTCCATGGGACATCCTGATAGCAGGTCCTTATCTCACTTCCTCCCTATCCTGAATCCTCTCTTTGTTCTCACTGGCTGATCCTGGCCCTGGGCTGCACTGACTCCTCCATGGGACATCCTGATAGCAGGTCCTTATCTCACTTCCTCCCTATCCTGGATCCTCTCTTTGTTCTCACTGGCTGATCCTGGCCCTGGGCTGCACTGACTCCTCCATGGGACATCCTGATAGCAGGTCCTTATCTCACTTCCTCCCTATCCTGGATCCTCTCTTTGTTCTCACTGGCTGATCCTGGCCCTGGGCTGCACTGACTCCTCCATGGGACATCCTGATAGCAGGTCCTTATCTCACTTCCCTCCCTATCCTGTATCCTCTCTTTGTTCTCACTGGCTGATGCTGGCCCTGGGCTGCACTGACTCCTCCATAGGACATCCTGATAGCAGGTCCTTATCTCACTTCCCTCCCTATCCTGGATCCTCTCTTTGTTCTCACTGGCTGACTACCATCTGCATTTCAGGTTGTCTGAATGCACGGATGCTACAAAATGTGGAGGAGAAGGCTGTAGGGGATTGAGAGAGCAGGGGATGACCACCAGCACAGATTCCTTACAGGAGGCAGAGCAGAGGTTTGGATACAATCCTACAGAATGCCTGAGAACTACCACTGGCCACCCTCATCTTGATTCAAGCCCCCTTCTTGCCACTTCTGCTCTCTGTGTAATGTGTGCACTGCTGGGCCACACAGCTCAGTAAGCTGACTCCTCTTCCACGGGTGGATCTACTTAGTGCTCCAGCGTTTCCCTATCTCCCTCTAAGCTTCATATTACGATTTCCCTGCCACCCTCAAAGCTGGCACAGTCTCTCAGCACTCACAGTTCTGAGTGAGCCAACCACCCCAGCCTTGCTCTGTTCACCTCCCACCCTCACACACATCCCAGGTACTCACTCTCTCTCTCTCGCTTTGCCCAACCCAAGTCTGTGCATGCAGTTACAGATCTAAAAATTGGAATATTTTAAAGGAGATTTTAGTCCTCCTTTTAGCTTCCTTACACTTTTGTACTGTTCAGAGAAAATACGTACAGTTGCAACAACAAAATTGTGCCTGATGAGATAATGCAGCTCACAGAAGGCATTAAAGTCACACATTACAGGATTGCTGGGTTTCTCCTTACCTGTCCTGCAGTGCTACCTCCTCTCCTCCACTGTGGATCAGGTGAGGGGCACCTCGGGTATCTTAAATGGTTTATAAATGGGAACTGGGGAAAAATTGTTCTATCTGGGAAATTAAAAAGTCTCACAGACAATTAAGGGAAGTTTTCTCCTCTGTGCCTGAGTTATCTTGAGAGTTTAGAAGTGATTGATCCTGAGGGGGAATACGTTTTGGGACCCTCATTCTGCTCTGCTCCAGCTCTGGTGAGGGAATCTCCTGTTAGTGTTAGAGAAGTTTAGAGAAAGTCTGATCTCACCTTCACTTGCAATGATCAATGGTCAACATTTGGGGTTCATACATTAATTTCCTTTACAAAGCCCTCCCTGCCTGTCTCTCACTCACCAATTCCCATCCCAAGAGCACTTTTCAGCTGCCTTCTCTCTCACCTCCTCCCCTCCAGCTGTTGCAGCCCTCACAGTCCCTTCCCCACTCTGTTCCAAGTCCCTTGTAGATCTTGTCTGTCATATCAAGCCTTCTTGTAAGTTTTGAGCTCTTTAGGGAAGGGTCCTGTCATGTTCTGTACTTGTTTATTATTTATACATTTTATATGGTTTACCTGCTGTCTACTCTGGTCTGCACATTGATGACTCTTTATAAATTGTACAAAGTAAAACCATAATCAAAGTTCCCTAGCAATGAGGGAGAGAATAGAATTTGTTGTAGAAGAGCCAAGAGGGGAGAACACTGTGATATGGCAGGAGATGGGGAGCTCAGAGGACAACCTCAATATAACGGCCACCAGGTATTCATCCTGTCCAGAGATGAATTTATTAAAGGAAAGAGTTTCAATGAGCTCTCTCTGTTTATGTCATCAGTGATATCCCTGGTACACAAAATGGCTCCCTCTGTAATTACTACATTATGGGTTATCGTATCATAGATAATCTTAAAGACAGTGTAAGGAGTCCCCTGAACAAAGGACGTATTTGTGAAGTGGCAGTAGATAGTACAGTCCATTTATAAGTGCCCCCCTTTGGAAGGTTGCCTGAATGGTTTGTCCTTGCATTAATGTAACCCCTTTTTGGGATTGTTGATTCTCTGAGGGGACACAATCTTATTTATAACCTTTGCAGCTGCACTGGCAAGCTGACTCCATCCCAAGTTTGACTCTTTATCCCTGAAGAGGGATAACTTTTATGGGGGAAGACTCTCCTATGGCGCAGACATTGGCATGTGATCCTGTATGTGTTTTGTTTGCTGTGGCAAAACACATCCCCAGGAGGGAGATGCTGTGAAAGAACAGGCAGGATCAGGAACTGGGTATTAAATAATAATGTACTGATTTGTTATGGCAAATTAATATCCCCATCTTTAAATATGTGTGCAGTTACAAGGTGTTTCCATGCAGTTAAGGAAAGGACACCTGCTTAGGTTGAGACACCCTGAGTAAACTGGTTGATCTTCCCATAGTGATATAAAGTGTGTACTAAATGCTCTCCCAGTGGCTTAACTGGGATTCCTAGGTCAGGGGTCCCTTCTAGCACAGCAAAAATACTACCTGATAGTCCATCATCTTTCTGAACACCCAGCCCTGTATCCTGGTCCCATATTGCTTGAAATTCGGATGGGGTCTCCTTGATCTTACTTCTCTCTTTATAGTTGTTCTGCATTGGTGACTCCTTGGGAGAAAGGTCTGAGAGTGGGAACTTGCTGACCCAGCCAAGTTCCTAATGAGGAGGGATGGCCAAAAAAACCTCTTCACAACAAAAAAGATAAACTTTTTTCTACAAAAACTTTGCTAAACTGCCACATTCATGGGATTATGGACTCACTGTTCTTCAGCCTCTGCACTCTGAATCCAGCCAGCGAGGAAGATCTTCATCAAAGGAAGAGAGTGAAATACAGTCCCTTCTGTGCTAGAGTTCTTCCAGCCTTCACTCATCTCGCACAGCTTGTCTCATTCATGGGGAGAATGGGCTCACTGGTCTTCAGTCAAGGAGTGCAAGTTCTCAAACTATTCAGGCCAAAAAGATATCCGTACTGCAACTGAATACCTAGGAACCACTGGCAGGTTGTGAACAGCGAATTTCACCTCCAAAAAAGGACACTGATGAGGCAGGGAGCATTCACCAGGGAGGGAAAAAACTACATCTTGTCTCTCTGGTGTCTGCTTTGCACTCACTCTAGCCACATCCACCCTTAGCCACAAAATGGCAGGTTATAAAGGGCCTGAGTAACCAATTCCAGCTCTTCTAGGTAGGAGGAGGGCAAGAGGGGATGGATAGCTTCAGATGTTTGAGAAAAGTGAAATGGAGTTTAAGCATATAGTGACAGACTGGAGAGTTTGGTAACATTCATGTGTGGAAACCCCTTGAGTTTCCAAGAGAGTTTGGTGGTAAGGGGTTGTGTGCTGAGAGGAAGCTGTTATTTCTCTTCCCCTGCAGTGAGCATCTGAAGGAGAATACAGACTGCACAGAAAACTGTTATGTGCTATAGCTGTAGGCAAAAGGAAGGGGCTTGTAAGCTCTCTCTTGAATTTTGAAGAGGAAAGGAATGAAAGGTTAAGGCAACCTTTCTATTCCTATTTATTCTTGGAGTGCTAAGCTTGTGTATCATGGTCCAGCAAGCTGAAATCTGGGATCACCCCCACAGAAGTAGCACAGAACGTTAAAGCAGGACTAGGACTGGCCTTCAGCCTAGTCAGCTCCCTACTATGCTGTTTGAGCCCTTGGGTTCTGGGGGCCAGTAGAAGTTTCCTCCTGGAGAACATTATAGTTAATGATGGATTCAGGCACAGATTTGAAGCTGAATGCAAGCAGGGCTGAAAACATAAGAAAGAAAAGAACATGCCATACTGGGTCAGACCAAGGGTCCATCAAGCCCAGCATCCTGTTTCCAACAGAGGCCAAACCAGGCCACAAGTACATGGCAAGTACCCAAACACTAAGTAGAACCCAATTAGGGATGTGAATCGTTTTTTGACGATTTAAAAAAATCGTCAGATATTTTTTAAATCGTCAAAAATCGTTAGAGTCGCGATACAATAGAAATTCCCACGATTTATCGTGAAAAATCGTAAATCGGGGGAGGGCGGGAAAACCGGCACACCAAAACAACCCTAAAACCCACCCGACCCTTTAAAACAAATCCCCCACCTTCCCGAACCCCCCCCAAAAATGTTTTAAATTACCTGGTGGTCCAGTGGGGGGGTCCCGGCGCGATCTCCCGCTCTCGGGCCATCGGCTGCGTTAATAAAAATGGCGCCGATAGCCCTTTGCCCTTACAATGTGACAGGGCAAAGGTAGCGCCGGCGCCATTTTGAATATTGGCAATACGGCCCAAGTGCTGGAGATCGCTCCCAGACTCCCGCTGGACCCCCAGGGACTTTTGGCAAGTCTTGTGGGGGTCAGGAAGCCCCCCCCCCAAGCTGGCCAAAAGTCCCTGGGGATCCAGCAGGGTCCGGGAGCGATCTCCTGCACTCGGGCCGTATTGCCAATATTCAAAATGGTGCCGGTGCTACCTTTGCCCTCACTTTGTCACAGGGGCCGACCGTCGGCCGACCGTCGGCCCCTATGACGTAGTGAGGGCAAAGGTAGTGCCGGCACCATTTTGAATACGGGCAATACTACCCGAGTGCAGGAGGTCGCTCCCAGACCCCCGCTGGACTTTTGGCAAGTCTTGTGGGGGTCAGAAGGCCCCCCCCCTAAGCTGGCCAAAAGTCCCTGGGGGTCCAGCGGGGGTCTGGGAGCGATCTCCTGCACTTAGGCCATATTGCCAATATTCAAAATGGCGCCGGCGCTACCTTTGCCCTCACTATGTCACAGGGGCCGACCATCGGCCGACCGTCGGCCCCTATGACATAGTGAGGGCAAAGGTAGCGCCGGCGCCATTTTGAATACTGGCAATACAGCCCGAGTGCAGGGGGTCGCTCTCGGACCCCCGCTGGACTTTTGGCAAGTCTTTTGGGGGTCAGGAGGCCCCCTAAGCTGGCCAAACGTCCTTGGGGGTCCAGCGGGGGTCCGGGAGCGATCTCCTGCACTCAGGCCGTATTGCCAATATTCAAAATGGTGCCGGCACTACCTTTGCCCTGTCAGATGGTAAGGGCAAAGGGCCATCGGCGCCATTTTTATTAACGCAGCCGATGGCCTGAGAGCGGGAGATCGCTCCCCGCGCTCCCGCTGGACCACCAGGTAATTTTAAAACCTTTTTGGGGGGTTTGGGAGGGTGTTTTGATTATCGGATCAGGTGCAGCCGATAATCAGAACTCAAATCGGGCTGGGCGATAAAAATTTTAAGATTTGGATCGGAACCGATCAGATTCCGGTTCCGATTCACATCTCTAGAACCCATGCTACTGATGCTAGTCATAGCAGTGGCTATTTTCTAAGTCAACTTAATTAATAGCAGGTAATGGACTTCTCCTCCAAGAACGTATCCAAACCTATTTTAAACCCAGCTACACTAACTGCACTAACCACATCCTCTTGCAACAAATTCCAGAGTTTAATTGTGCATTGAATGAAAAAGAATTTTCTCTGATTAATTTTAAATGTGCCCAGAAAACAAATTGGAAGCCGATCCAGTTGGCTGTATAGCAGTAAAGATAGCGAAGATCGGTATATGAAAAAAGCCCTTTAATTATTTACCTCTGTATTTTATTTTATTTGGGGTTTTTTTGTACTGAATGCTCATAACATGTCACAAGTTACAACACACATGCATACACTCTTCATTTTGACATTTGAATCATTTATCTAGCCAGTTTTTAATATTGCTTCACGATCAGCATATCTGCATATAGTCGATCTCCACACCATCCACATATGTATTGAATAGGCGTATTTTTTAGTAGGCAAATCAACGGCAACTTCTGTTTCTAATTTTGGCGTGAAATCTTCTACATATCGCGAGATTTTCTATAAAACCCTGCCTGAAGCTTTCCACTGTTTATTTGCAGCAGAACCTCAATGATACACAGCGCAGGTAGGCGATAGAATTTGAGCTTTTGATAATCATTAGACCGTACGCAGATTTCAGCACTCTAAGGGCCTCATTTTCTACAGCATCGCAGGCCTGCGGTACTTTAGAAAAATGCGGTAATGAGGGGCGGGGTGCCAAAATGTGGGGGCGGTCCCGTGCTAGCCGGCAGCGATTGCACCTCTGTGGTGCGATCGCTGCCGGCATCGCGCCCAATAACTACACCATAGAAGGTGTAGTTATTGGGCGCGAAATAGGCAGCGAAAAGGCTCCTTACCTTTTTGCTGTCCACGCTGTCCTCGCAGAGTCAGCCCCGGTGATGCCCTGACTCCTCCTCTTCCGGGGCCAACTCCACCCCGATATAGGTAGCGCAGGTGTTCTACCTTCGCTAGCTATCGCAGGCTCATGCTGTTAGTGCGAGCCTGCGATAGCCTTAGAAAATAAGGCCCTAACTTTGGCTTTTCTTTAAAAAAATTCTGTGTTTTGCGGCTTGCATTCATTGCAACCTCGTAGTCAAACCACTGATGGTGAGTTTTGAGTCGTCAGTGGCAACCAGTTTCCCTTTATATTTTCATGTGTTTTAGTCTCTGTACACAAGCATCGATGGCTACAAATTTTGGGTAGTCAAAACAAAACATTATTCATATTTTATATTCATTTTATAGGTGTTTTTTGACCCCCCCCCTTTTTTTTAAGTTTTTTAAGTTAGATTTAAGTAGGTAAACCGGCTGCAGCGACTGCTTTTATAATTGGCACAAAATGACTTATACATCGCGAGATAACCCTGCCTGACATATCTTAGCTTCAATAATATACATCGCAGGTATGCGATTGGTTTAAAAAAAAAAAATTGATATTCATTGGATATTAGGCAGATTTTAGCACTCTGTTTTTGGAGATTCCCTAAAATTAATTGCACATCTTGATTAGCTGAGTTTGGTTGACACGGCATGCATTCATAGTAATCCTGCAGTCAAACTACTGAAGTTTAGCTTTGAGTCGGCAAAGGTAGCTTACTTTCCTATTTAAGGTCGTGTTTATCTATTTTTTATCTAACAGTTAGTAATTATTGTCTATTCATTTTGGTCTCTGCATATAAGCATCAATGTCCATACTTCTTTTTTATATATAATCACAGACCATCTTATTGGTTTTTATGGCAATTGTAGCTAGCTAGCATTTTTTAATTAAACATAGTTTTATGGCATGCTGTTTTATTTTTTGGCATTTATTTTTTCTGTGGATTTTAGTCTCATTTATCTTATCAGTGTTTTGAGGATACAAATTGAATGAAGCAATCTTCACATCTGGTGCTACATGGCATAACTACATGGTTCTAGGCAGAGATTTGTGCTTGACAAGGTAAACTGGAATATTTCAATAAAGTTTTCACTCACAATGATTGTCTGTCCTCCAAGCATGGATTTTTCACACTCTGTCACTCAATTGCATTTTACAAATAATTTTATTTTATTTTATTTATTTAAAATCTTTTCTATACCGTCGCTAAGTTATATTCCATCACAACGGTTTACATGTAGGCACATAAGTTTAATGTGTAAAAACGTGTACTATAATACATTTTGACAGGTGCCGTTAAAGGTTCGGTAACAATAAATCATTAACTACAAACAAATGTTTAGTGAAGTAGGTCATGACCGAGTGTACCGGGAAGGTAATGTTTGCGGGTAAAATTCACTTATTTATAGTGTTACAATTAAGTTTATAGTGATGCAGAGTTCCTAGACCCCTCTACTGTATGTTTCTAAGTGCTGTGCGTCGCTGCTCTTCTGCCTATTCCTTAATGTTTTCTATTTTCCCGTCTCTTTATAAAATGCTTGCTTAAAAAGCCATGTTTTCAAGCTTTTCCTAAATGTCTTGAGATCTCTTTGTAATCTGATCTCTGTAGGCGTTGTGTTCCAAAGTGTGGGGCCTGCTAGTGATAGGGCCCTTTCTCTTACTTGGGTTAGTCTTACAGTTTTTACTGAAGGAATGGTTAAGAGTGCTTTATTTGCTGATCGAAGGTTTCTGTGAGGGATGTGTACGCGTAGTGCTGCGTTTAGCCAGTCTGATTTTTCATCATGTATTAGCTTATGTATGGTGCATAAGGCTTTGTATTTTATTCTGTGTTCTATGGGTAGCCAATGTAATTCCACTAGAGTTTCAGTTATATGGTCCTTCTTTCTTTTTCCAGTTAGTATTCTGGTTGCTGTGTTTTGTAGTATTTGAAGTGGTCTTAATGTTGTATTTGGGAGACCTAGTAAAAGTGCATTGCTGTAGTCAGTGCTGGAAAAGACTAGTGCCTGAAGTACAGTTCTGAAATGATCTGGTGTTAGTAGCGGTTTTAGCCTTCTGAGTACCATGAGTTTTGCATAGCCTTCTTTTACTTTCAGTGATATGTACTGTTTTAGATTGATTTCAGGGTCCATTATTATACCAAGGTTACATACTTTTTCAGCTAGTTCAATTTTCTGGTTGTCTTTGAGAATTATTGGGGTTTGGCTGATTTCAGTATTTTTCCATTCTAAGTGTAGAAATTCTGTTTTATCAATATTAATTACAAGTTCAATTTGGTTTAGTAGTTGCCTTACAATGTCTATGTACATGTTAGCTAGGTTTAGTGTTTTTTCTAATGTGTGTTCTATGGGTAGGATTAGTTGAATGTCATCTGCATAGATGTAATGTATGTTTCCGAGTCCTGCAAGTAGATGGCATAAGGGCAGCATGTATATGTTAATAGGGTTGCCGACAGGGCTGATCCCTGCGGTACTCCTGTTTTGAGATTGACTTTTTCCGATAAAACATTATTGACCTGAACTTGGAAGAACCTATTCTTTAGATATGAACTGAACCAGTTTAATGTTTTGTTGTGTAATCCTATTTCTTCTAGTCTATTTAGCAGTATTTTATGGTTCATTGTGTTGAAGGCTGCTGCTAAGTCAAGCATTATTAGAATGTAGTGTTTACCGCTATCAAAACCTCTTAGAATGTTATCTGTTAGCGAGAGAAGTAGTGTCTTGGTGCTGTAGTGTTTTCAAAATCTGTGTTGAGATGGGTACAGTATGTTATTGTCATCTAAGTGTTTAGCCAGCTGTTTCTCTACTGTTGTTTTCTATTAGTTTAGCTATTAAGGGAAGATTTTTACTGGGCAGTAGTTGTTTAGGATCAGGTGTTCACTGATTTTTTTTCTTTACGATTGGTTTTATAATTGCTCCTTTCAGTATATCTGGCATTTATTTATTTTATTATTTTTATATACCAACATTCAATCTCAATTGAGATATCACACCGGTTTACATTCAGGTACTGGAGGTATTTCTCTATCCCCAGAGGGCTTACAATCTAAGTTTTTGTACCTGAGGCAATGGAGGGTAAAGTGACTTGCCCAAGGTCACAAGGACTTAAACCATGGTCTCCTGGTTCATAGTCTACTGTTCTAACCACTAGGCTATCCCTCCTCCTCTAATCCTTCTTCTAGGGATAGGTTTATGATTTTAGCTAATGTGTGGGTGACTGTGTTGGCTGATTTCTTAAGTTCAAATGTTGGTATTGAGTCTATTTTGTGTGGGGCTGGGTTAATGTTTTTTAGCATGTGCTCCACTTCCAGCTCGGATATCTCAGTAAATAATGACCATTGTTTGACATCTCTTTTCTGCATTTTTATTTCTTGGTTGGTAGTGGTTGGAAGTTTGTTTCTTAAGTTAGAAGTTTTGTTGCTGAAGAAATTGGTGATTTCATTACATTTTGATTCTGGTAGAGTTTGAGGTGATTCTTGTTTGTCATTGGTTAGGTTTGATACTATTGAGAACTTGGGTTATTGGCAAACTTTTCTATTTTATTGCTGAAGAATTCTTTCTTAACATTGAGAATTAGTTGTTTGTAAAAAGCTAGATGTTTTCTGTATTTGGTTAGGGTGTCAGTTGTTTTGTGTTTTCTCCATCTTTTTTCTATTGATCTGAGAGTCCTTTTTGCAGTTTTTACTTTTTCATTATGCCAGGGGTTGTGTCATATTGCTTCTCTTTTCCGTATTGATTTGATAGGGTTTATTACATCAGCTATTTTTTTGGTTGTGTCTAACCATGTTTTCATGGCGGAACTGCTGTTGCTATAGTCAATATTAGTTCATTTTTCCTATAGTTTGTTGTTTAGTTTTTCCATATTAAAAGGTGGTCGATATTTAAATTCAATGGGTTTATGGTTTAGTTTGATTTGTGGTTTAAGGAATTTTATGTTGGAATGAATAAGGAAGTGGTCTGACCATGGAATTTGTGTGTAGTCAGTGATACAGTGTTCTAAGCAGTTGTGGTTGATGAAGGTGAGATCCAGAGAGTGTCCAGCTTTATGTGTTGGTTTGTTTGTTATTAGAGAGAAACCTAATGCAGTCATAGCGTCAATTAATATTTGGCATGTGTTTGATAAAGGATGGGTGTCCATGTGAAGATTAAAATCTCCTAGTATTATGGTTGGCTTAGAGATGTTTACGTGTGTGGTAAGGAACTCAATTAATGGTGAGATGTTTAATTCAAGGAAGCTTGGTGGGCAGTAGATAAGGCATATTTGTATATTGATAGCATCAAAGATGGCAATTTCATGATTTGGGGGGGGTGTTATTTGTATCGGTTTGCATTTAAAAGTTTTTTCGATAATTAGTAAGAGACCTCCTCCGCGTTTATTTATTCTGGGGACTGAGAACACCTCGTAATTTTTATGTGCTATTTGATTTTTTAGAACTATGTCAGCTTTTTTTTAACCATGATTCAGTTATTGCAACAAAGTTTGGTTTATTGTCATACAGTAAATCCGTGATTATTGGGAATTTTTTTGCGACTGATTGCGCATTAACTAAGATGAATGTTAGCATAAGTAGGATGTGTATTGCAGGATTTTTAGCAGTGACGACAATGAGAATCGGATAAAAGAAAGCCCTTTATTAAAACGCCCGACTCTGGCTGTAAGACTGCTCGTTATGTGGATTTCATATATATTGAATACATTCAATTCCATTGTTGACATTACACAGCAACGCTACGTGAATAAGCGAAAGTCTAATTGCTTTGGAGTGAAATCATCCGCGTTGTAGGATAATCGATATGATATTGACTTTTCCAAGTCCTGCTTGAATGAATTGCCCCTGAGGCAGCTCTGTGCAAAAGAGCGAAACTCGGCCAGAGTCGGGCGTTTTAATAAAGGGCTTTCTTTTATCCGATTCTCATTGTCGTCACTGCTACACAGCTTACTGGATCGGTTTCCGATTTGCAGGATTTTTAGAAATAGGGGCCTTTTTATGTGTATAAGATTATTGTGTGTGGGTTTCTTTGTCATTTTTGTTCTATATATCTAGGAATGTTCTTTAAATAATTGTTTCCATATTTACCTTTGTTTGTGCAGATGGGGATTGGTTGTTTAATTGGTAGTTCATCTCTATTGTCCATGTTGCAGGTTGACAGGTGGATTGTGTATTTGTTCTCAGTTCCTTGGTATCTCAGGGGTGTACGAAGGGGCGTACAAAGGGGCATGACCCTTTGTTGCTCCCCTTCGGTGCATGGCACCTCCATCTCCTCCACAATTTAAGTCCCCCCTCTTGGCATGCATGCCAACGTCAGTGACGTCAGCAGCGTCAGCCAAGGGGGAGGGGCATGTCAGCACTTCTGGGTTCCTCGGGGCGATGCGGACAACGTCTCTAAGGAGAAAAAAAGAAGAAGGCAAAGACAGACAGGGACAGAAAGAAATAAAACAAAGAAAGAAGTGGTCAGGTAGGAGCACAGCACAACCGGGAATGGAGGCAGGTAGAGAGGGAGGGAGAGAAAACAAACAGGAGCCTTTGATGTTTTTTTTAGGCAGATCAGTAGCTGGTGGAGCGCCGGTCATGCGGCGCCTCCGTCTCCTCCGTGATTTAAATCCCTCCTCTTGGCATGCCTGACGACGTCAGTGACACCTTTCCATCCATTTGGCTTTGGGTATTCAGTTTATATTTTTATTTTTTATTTTTTAATTGTCTACTTCATTTTAGTATGTTGGTTTATTTAATTTTGCAATTTTGTGTTAACAGGTTATTTGTTCTTATTTATGATCCATTTTAAATAGGAACCAAGATTGTATACAGTAGTGGATGTACACATTTTGTGGCCTCTTCCCAGCAGGCATGCAATAAATCCTGCTCACATTTAGTAAGAATTTTCATTTCCATCTTTATTTTTATTTTTGTTTTTATTTTCATTCTTATTTTTTATATCTCCTGAAATATGGTCCAATCTCTTTACTCCCAGGTAATTTATCTATTTATATTTTAAACATTATAATTTAATTGTGGTCTACACTAACACCAAGTTATCCTCTCCAGCACATTTTTACCTGTTTTCACTACTGATGTTTGTACCTAAAGACATCTGCATACATACCATGACCTCATTTGATTTTTTGTGTTGTTCCTGTTTTCCATTATGTTTTTAGCACACATACATGTTATGGTTTGCATTAGTTTTGAAGTTTGTACACCTATTTATGTTGTTTATTAATTTTACTTTTTTGTATGTTTGTTTTATTCATTCATGTTTAACATTTTATATATTTGTTTCTAGTTGCCCCTGAGGCAGCTCTCGACCAAAGAGTGAAACTCAGCCAGAGTCGAGCACATTTTAATAAAGGGCTTTTTTCATATACTGATCTTCGCTAATTTTAAATGTGCTACATGCTAACTTCATGGAGTGTCCCCTCATCCTTCTATTATTCAAAAGAGTAAATGACCGATTCACATTTACCCATTCTAGAACTCAGCCATCTTTTCTCCAAGCTGAACAGTCCTAATCTCTTTAGAATTTCCTCATAGGGGAGCTGTTCCATCCCATTTATCATTTTGGTAGCCCTTCTCTGTACCTTCTCCATCGCAATTATATCTTTTTGGAGATGTATCAACCAGAATTGTACACAGTATTCAAGGTGCGGTCTCACCATGGAGCAATGCAGAGGCATTATGACATTATCCATTTTATTCACCAATCCCTTCCTAATAATTCCTAACATTCTTTTTGCTTTTTGACTGCCGCAGCACACTGAGCTGACAATTTCATTGTATTACCCACTATGATGCCTAGATCTCTTTTCTGGGTGGTAGCTCCTACTATGGAACCTAATGATTTTCCAGTCTCACAAGGTCCTCTGGCAGGAGAAATTTAATGTGGATAAGTGCAAGGTGATGCATACTGGGAAAAATAATCCATGATGTAGTTGCACAATGTTAGGTTCCTGAATGAGTTTAAACATCGTGGTCAGGACCTTAAATTCATAAGAACATAGGTTTTGCCAATCCTTGCCTTCATTAATATCCAGTGGAGATCAGCCGAAATTGGGTAATAATACTACTGCGATGTTCTGCATCGGTTGAAATTATTTTATTCCTTTCAGAGGTCACTCTAAATAAAGTGTGTTATAATAATGCAACCTATAGCTAATTGTAGCATAGTCTCAATAAAAAAAAGCCCACACCTACACACTTACTATATTAGTGACTGTCGAAAAAATGAGCATTTGAAATCTCAGTTATTAGTGGTTGTTCAATGCAATGACCTAATACTAACCACTTAGGTGCAAGAAAACTCAAAATATAATCATCAATCTCACTAAAGCATTTTGTCCCACATATATTTTTAAATTTTTTCTTTTACAAAAACTTTTTTTTAAAAGCTCTAAATTTGATAACACTTTTCTTATTGCATAATAGAACATTTCTTTTTCAATTTCCCTATAATTCCACGACCTGGGTAGATGACATGTTCATTTTGAATGTTCTAGTTTCAAAATGGCTTCATGAATTCTCATACGGTTTTGAAGCACATATTTGTTGCTCTTGTGCTGATTGTCCGCCTGCATAAATTGCCCCTGAAGAAGATTCAAAATGAAACACTTTACGTGTCCAGGTCATGGTGTTAAGAGGCAAAAGAAAAAGGACTGCTCAATCATGCAATGAGGTAAGTGTTATTGAATTTAATGTTGTTTTTTGTTAATTGTTTTTGTGAAGCAAATAATCACTATTAAGTAAGTTTTCAAAAGCTTGTTTTTTTTATCTTGGTCTCTCATGTAATAAGTATGTACTTGTGGGTTGTTTTTTTTTATTGTTCCTGTTGGTTTTTTCATGAGATATTGGCATTAATTCACCATAGTAGATTTTAGGCTTATTTTGTTAATTGTAGCAGAAATCATATGAACAAACTAGGTCTGTGAGAATTAGAGTTGAATTTGGTGCAGCTAATGTAACAGAATTTTATTTTCACTACTGAATAAATTTGTGCATCCCAAAACACCGGATATATATTCAGTATAAATAGTATCTGCAGGTCCAAGGTTTCCTGCGCAGTGCCTGCTCACACCTCTCAGAACTGCCACCTTTAAACTGCTGCATGGACAGGACTGTGTCACATATCTGGACATGACAAAGGCATCTCCTAGAGGGATACAGGAACTTTTACATGTAAGAGTGGCATTTACCTCACTCACTCCACAGAGGATCAAATCTGTGCTCAGCAGGGTCTTAAATTATTGAACACCCCTACATTGGCCTGGTATTTAGATATCTGCAGTAGACAGATGTTTGGTAAATAGTGTGTAACCCCATCTTAAGGTACATACAATGGTGGGAGGGCTTTCACTACTGCTAGAAAGGTCCTTCTCCTAAATGTATTTAGTGGGTTCAGTCATAAGAACATACCATACTGGGTCAGACCAAGGGTCCATAGAGGTGTGCATTCGGTCCCTACGTATTGGCAATCCGCAACGGATGTGCCAATATTCGTTGTATTTGTGGGGAAGTGAAACGTATCGCGATTCCCCACGAATATAAATAATTTTCCACGAATTATTCGGCTGCCAATTTAAACAACCCTCCCACCCTCCTGATCCCCCCAAGACTTACCAAAACTCCCTGGTGGTCCAGCAGGGGGGTCTAGGATCCATCCCCTGCACTCTCACACCCTCGGTACGTTTCAAAATGGCGCCGGTAGCCCCTGTGACATAGTAAGGGCAAGGCTATCAGCGCCATTTTAATTCCTGGCACCTGACGGCACGAGTGCAGGAGATCGCTCCCGGACCCCCGCTGGACCCCCAGGGACTTTTGGCCAGCTTGGGGGGCCTCCTGACCCCTACAAGCCTTGCCAAAAGTCCAGCAGGGGTCCAGGAGCGACCTCCTGCACTCGGGCCATATTGCCAGTATTCAAAATGGCACCGGCGCTACCTTCGCACTCAATATGTCACAGGGGCCGACGGTCGGCCTCTGTGACATAGTGAGGGTGAAGGCTAGTGCCAGTGCCATTTTGAGTATTGGCAGCCGCTAGCCTTTGCCCTCACTATGTCACAGGGGCCGACCGTCGGCCCCTGTGATATAGTGAGGGCAAAGGTAGCGCCGGCGCCATTTTGAATACTGGCAATACGGCCCAAGAGCAGGAGGTCATTCCGGACCCCTGCTGGACTTTTGAAAAGTCTTGTGGGGGTCAGGAGGACCCACCAAGCTGGCCAAAAGTCCCTGGGGGTCCAGCAGGGGTCCGGAAGCGATCTCCTGCACTCGTGCCATCGGATGCCAGGAATAAAAATGGCACCGATAGCCTTGCCCTTACTATGTCACAGGGGCTACCGGTGCCATTGGTCAGCCCCTGTGACATGGTAGGAGCACAAGATGGCGCCGATGGCCATGTGACAGGGGCTGACCAATAGCACCGGTAGCCCCTGTGACATGGTAGGTCAAAGGCTATTAGCGCCATTTTAAAACTGGTTCGAGGGTGTGCGAGTGCAGGGGATGGGTCCGGACCCCCCGCTGGACCACCAGGGAGTTTTGGTAAGTCTTGGGGGGGTTCAGGAGGGTGGGGTGTTGTAGTAAATTTAATTTTAGCCGGGTACCGAATAGGATTAGACGTAAAACCGTATCGGGGCGCCATATGGACGTATGCAACGTATTTGCCCCCTGATGAATATGTATCCTGAATGCAACGTATAGCATCCCTCTTCACATCCCTAAGGGTCCATCAAACCTAGCATCCTGTTTCCAACAGTTGCCAATCCAGGCCATAAGAACCTGGCAAGTACCTAAAAAATTAGTCAGCTGGTCATGTAGATGGTGAAATGGACTAGAAGAGACAGCAGGGGTTAAGACACCAGTTTTCTGTTGAATGGACAGGAGGGACAGACTTCTCCACACCATGAACTCTGGCCCCAGTACTGGGATAAAAAAAACAAATATCCACCATTTTCAAATACCCAAAGTCTTCATTTTATTTCTGGATTTTCCAGCCAGCAACTATGAATAATCAGAATTCATGGGACAGAACAGACAAAAGTAAAATTTTTACTGCAAAATGTAGTGCTTGGTACTGCCTATGGCGTAGTATACCACTCAGTCAGCCTTCGCGTAAAAGTCAAATAATTGTCCCAATGTCACCATTTGCCAGGATTATAAGGTATACAATTCCCAGACTACCATTCTTCCTTCATAACAACCATAAATATGCTTTTTTCTTCCAAATTCTTAGCCTTCCCTCACCACAAGGGATAGGAACAAGACTCCCAGATCCTCTTCCAGTTTAACCCCAGTCTCACACACTATAAAAGAATGAGGCTCGGTCCCTTAGTCTTTACTCACAATTCTTAATGCACAAGTCTCTTCCTCCCCAATGTTATTGCAGTCCTGGGTTTGGGTCCATGAACCAGTGAATCTTCCAGAACCCTGCAATCATGAGCCCCAAATCCAGCCACTGGGGGTCACTCTTGAGCAATGACCACAACTCTCTCCTCCAGGGGGCTGTGAATGCTTCTGCCTCATCCACAAACCCCAGCTGAGTTGAAGAATACAAGACCAAACACAAGGACAAACCAGGGATCTTCCTTTTCTGTTTTAAAGGGAGAATAATCTTGAACCCCACTAGAAATTGGAATCTTCTATAATAATAGCTACTGTGATTTACCATCTGCTCCCATAAGCTACTTCCCTATGACCCTCCTAACTGCGTTCTTTACCTCCTTGTTCCTCAGACTGTAAATGATGGGGTTCAGCATGGGGATAAGAGTCATGAAAACCACAGATAGGATTTTACCCTGCTCCTGGGAGTATGTCGAGGCAGGTCTCAGATAAATGCAAAATACTGACAAATAATACACA
Organism: Rhinatrema bivittatum; assembly: GCF_901001135.1. NCBI lineage: Eukaryota > Metazoa > Chordata > Amphibia > Gymnophiona > Rhinatrematidae > Rhinatrema > Rhinatrema bivittatum. Next base: position 120,094 of record NW_021820281.1, on the reverse strand, counting down.
GAGACAACAGTGAGGTGAGAGGAGCAGGTGGAGAAGGCTTTACGCTTCCCCTCTGCAGAGCGGATCCTCAGGATGGCTGATACTATGTAGGTGTAAGATACAAGAGTCACGGAGAAGGCAGGCACCCCAATCAATGCACCTATAACAAACACTATGCTTTGTGTGTTGACCGTGTCAGTGCAGGAAAGTTTTAACAATGGCATGAGGTCACAGAAGAAATGATCGACCACATTAGATGCACAGAATGAAAGGTGGGTGACAGAAGCTGTGATCATCTCAGACAGTAGAGAGCCTATGATCCAGGAAGCAGCAGCCAGCAGGACACAGACTCTGTGATTTATAATGAGGGAATAGTGCAAGGGCTTGCAGACTGCAGCATAGCGGTCATAAGCCATGGCAGTAAGAAGGAGAGCCTCAATGCAACCAAAGCCCATGAAGAAATAGAGCTGCATGATGCACCCAGCATAGGAAATGGTCTTATCCCCAGAGAGGAAGTTCACAAGCAATTTTGTGATGATGGTGCAGGTGGAGCAGATGTCTATGAGTGACAGGTTACTGAGGAAGAAGTACATGGGGGTGTGCAGGCAGGGTTCAGCAGAGGTCACTGTGATAATCACAAGGTTCCCCAGCAGGGTGATCAGATAGATGAGCAGGAAGACCAGGAAGAGGGGAACCTGCAGCTGGGGATTATCAGAAAGTCCCAGAATAAGGAATTCTCTCACCATTGTCATATTTTCCACATCAAATGGGGCTATCATGCTTGTTTCAAGCAAAAAACACCATAACTCACACAATAAACATAAAACATGAAAATGCATACAACACGCATACAAAATAAATATGACCTCCTAAAATAAAACCAAAATCCAAAGGCTATTATAAACAGCTAACAATCATCTAAAATACTTTACCTATATATATGTTGAAATAAAGAAGTTTTAACCCTTTTCCTGAAGGTAAGGTAGTCCTCTTCCAATCACAGGATCTGGTTTGCCACTGAAAACACTCCTGGGAGGTGTAAAAAGAAATTGGAAAAGATGTCATTGAGCTCTACAGGTGCTCCAATGTGTAGTCAGCAGGGATCTGCACCTCATTAGTTGTCACAGTCAACTCATTGGCAATGAGTTGGCCTTTCATTGTACAAACAAGGGGTTCTGTTAGCATATGTTCTCATCCTATCCTGTGTCTGAAAGAAAAGGGGTTTTAAAATTAGTTATACCAGTCTCTAACAAAGCTGGGAATTAGACCTGGGAGATAAGAATGAATGTATAAGAATGAATGGAAGTGTGATAACATTTTTGTAGTTGAGAAAACAAAAACAATATAGGCAACACAATTTTGTAAAATATATGAATACGGTATCAGAGTTAAGATGCTGCTTATAGTTGTAAATGTTAAATTGTCTATACAATTGGAAGTATTCTTATTTTTCAAAAAAAACTTGTTTAAAAATGAACTCAGGTACAGAGAGATCAAGTGACTATCCCAACATCACAGAACCAGAGGCAAAACCGGGAATTAGAACTTATTATTTTTTTGGTTCCTAGTTCACTATTCTAACACCAGAGCACTCCTTAAATTTAGGGATGTGAATCGTTTATCTGACGATTGAAAATATCATCCGATAATATCGTCAATATCGTCAGATATCGGGGGATCGCTGATAGCGATATGAAACCCCATGATTAATTTAGTGGGTTTTCTTATCGTTATGGGGGGGGGGGGGCAGGAAGAAAGGACACAACCTAAAAATACAATCTGACCCTTTAAAATGAGTGTGTTAGTATCCCCCCACCGTCTGGACCCCCCCAAAAAAGTTTTAAATACCTGGTGGTCCAGCGGGGGTCCCAGGAGCATTCTCCCGTGCTCAGGCTGTCGGCTGCCACTAATCAAAATGGCGCCGATGGCCCTTTGCTCTTACCATGTGACAGGGGCTAGTGGGTGCCATTGGTCGGCCCCTGTCACATGGTAGGTGCACTGGATGGCCCACGCCATTTTTAAAGATGGCGCCGTCCATTGTTCCTACCATGGGACAGGGACCGGCCAATGGCACGGATACCCTGTCACATGCTAAGGGCAAAGGGCCATCGGCGCCATTTTGTTTACTGTCAGCCGACGGCCCGAGCGCAGGAGAATGCTCCCGGGACCCCTACTGGACCACCAGGTATTTAAAATTTTGGGGGGGGGGGGGGGTTCAGGAGGGTGGGGGGATACTAACAAACTCATTTTAAAGGGTCGGCTGTATTTTTTTGTTATCGGCTTGGGCGCAGCCGATAAAAAAAAACCCGATCGCACTGCAAGATAAAAATTTCACGATGTGAATCGGAACCGGAATCAGAACCGATACTGGTTACGATTCACATCTCTAATTAAATTATATTATAATGTATTATATTGAAATATTAAGTTCTGTATTTGCAGTTTAATCAGAGCCATTTTAATTGATATCCCTTCAGACAGATTCAACCCATTTACTGGCAGATCAGATCCTTGTGGATCTTCTTGATCACAGGTAGTAGACTGAGTCATGATAAACTCCCTGTGAAAAAAAGAGCAGGCTCTGCCAGGTGCTTCCAGCTCACCCAGAATGGCCACTGTCAGAGACAGGATGCAGGGCTCTTGGCCTTGATCTTGAAGTTAGAGATTGGAAATGAAGGAAAGGGTGCATTGGGGTAACCTGCACAGAGAGGCAGTTATTATCCTTAAGAGAAACATGATGGTAACCAACCCAGCACAGCTCATCATGCCCATCTCTCTCTTTGTACCATCCTCTTTACCTTCCAACCTAAGTTGGAGCAGCAGTAGAAGACCTGAGCACCTCTTCTGGCTTTGCTTGTAGATGGATTAAAATCCAGCAGTACAGGAGTTTCAAAAGTGGAAAGGACTGAGTCTTAGCACATCTACTGGACCAGAAAGTTCCTCAGTGCATTTTCTATAATCCAGCCTCTTCTATGATATCCTTTCCCGCTTGAGGCTGCCTGGGGCTGACCAAGGCTGTACCAACTCTTCCATGGGGCAATTTGATACCAGGTCCTTATCTCATCTCCCTCCCCATCCTGGATCCTCTCCTTCTGATTGCATTTCAGGTTACCTGAGGGCATTGTAGCTGAAGGCTTTAGGGGACTGAGAAAGAGGGAGGACCCCAGTCTCCCAGGCGTCCATAGGATTCTCCGGAGATCAGGTCCTAAGAGATCAAAGAATTCAATGGTCAGTTCGTCAATGCCTGGTGTTTTATTGTTAAGCATCTAACTTAGCTCCCCAGTGTGCTCAGACAGAGTAAAGGCCTTCTTCAGTCTCTTCCTGCTGTGCTGACTGAGCATGAGAAGCCCCTCCCACAGGTCCCTGTAGGCATTGGGGTTGACAAGGTCCAGAGAGAAGAGAGCTGAGTAAAATTCCTGCGCTCTCACCCTAATCCTCTCTGACTCCATGAAGGGGGTTCCATCAGTGGATAGCAAACAGGTCATCCACTGCTTCTTCCCCCTCCCCTTCTCCAGTTCATAGAAGAAGCTTGAGCTGCAGTTCATTTCTCATAGGAACTGGACTTGCAAGCGTACAAAAGCTCCTCAGCCTCACCACTCAAGGTCACGAAGGGTGCACGTCTTATTTTCATTCTCTGTCTGCAGCTAGTGGTTGGCATCAGGGAGCTCCGCTTCAGGAGTCAGCAGCATCACCTTGAGCCACTCTGTCTGGAGATGCCGCTCCCCGTTGACATCTCTGGCATATTGCCAACACAGATGTCTGAAACAAACCTTCCCCACATCTCACCATATGGCAAGGGAGGGGATGTCTGGCCTGAGTTATTTAAGTGCCAATGGGTGGCTCAAGGTAAAAGAAGGGTTGGCTCAGCCAGGGTATTGAAGTGCTCGAGATGTTCAAGGGATTCTGTGAGATCCATTGATCCACCCACAACAGGGTGGCCCTCATCCCCTAACTCTCTGTGTGGGGAAATGGACCTCCCCCTAGGCCTGGAAAGGTGATATCGGGCCTTCTAGCTCAATGATGGGCAGGGGAGGAACTTCTATATCCTCCTCCACTAGACTACCTTCCCCGCTCATCTGAAGGCCTTGCTCTCTGGTGGAATTTGTGCTACCAGGAGGGGAAGGTTGGATTCTGATCCTTCTCCTTTGCACAATTCCATTTGCTTGTAGTCACTTAGGGTGTACATTAACTCCACACCCTGATCTTCCCCTGGTTGTCTCTCCAGTGGCTTGACCGCCACCTCCAAAATCTCTTCAATCAATGGATTGGTATCTGTGGGTGCATATGGAGGACAGATACTCTTGCCTCCACCTTATTCTCTTCATAGGGAAGTGGGATGAAAAGGGGGAGGTCTGGGATAGGGTCATATCAGAAGGGAGACTAATGGTCCACACACAAGCACTGCAGGAGTACCCCTAATGAATCTGGGGCAAGCAGCTGAGGAAAGCATGGTAACTGGGCCCTCTTCCTCTTCTTTTTGCCTGGAGGGCAAGCCTCTAAGTCGAGGGTCCAGCTGAACTGCCTTTTGACGCTCGTGTGGTTGGTTGCCAGATCAGTATTTAGTCCCCTCTTCGTGTCATCCCCAGTTTTGGAAGGAGTGGTGGGAAGGGAGCCCTGTGTAGGCAAGGCAGCATCACAATCCACCAATACTCAGGTCGGTGGAGGATCAAGGACTTCCCCTCTTTTGCCTCTCTTCTCACGCACCTCACCTTCTTCTCTCTCTCCATCCTGGTGCTTCTCCCTCCCCCTTCCCCACCCGCAGAAAAATACCAGAGTTGAAGCCCGTGCCCCTGATGAAGTTTTTTCCATGAAACACACGCAGTGTTGGATGTTGTTGATTAAGCAGTTTAAACCCTAAACTGCAGCAAACAATCGGGCGTTCTGAGCAGGGCACAGAAGTTCATTGCCGCTGTGATTTTACACCACAATAAGTGTACACTTTTTTCCTGTGGATATACTTGCAATGCAGTTCAGCACATAATAGATGCGAATGAAAGTGTTTAAACATTGAAAATTATTGAATGAAAAAGAAAATATTAAAAAAGAAAGAAAAACAAAAAAAAATAGAACCAACTGGGTTTACTTCTACTAAAAGCAACAAACCCGATGATTATATACAAGTGGTGGTGAGCAATTCACTTTCTAATGGGTTACAAATCCTATATCAATTTACGTGAATAAAATGTAACACAACACAGTGTAAACATTTGGCTCCCGAATGAGGGTTGTTGTTAACATGTGACACATTATTGGCATTGTATATAACGTGGGTTTCTTTCTGTTAGACTCCTTCCTTCACGGCACAGGTAGCCCTGGTCCTCCGGCATGGTCCCCCATCCCACACAGAAAACCATCCCTCAACTTCTTCCTTTCCCCTGGGAAGTTTAATCTAGGCCTGCCTTCTATGAGACTCCACTTTTCATGGCTTGATTCTTAAATCCCAGGGGAAAGACAGAGATGGAAGACATAACTTCCCCTAGGGAACTCAACTGCTGCCTCAGTCCAGCCTCTGTGAGAAATGGGGGGACAATATTTAAGACTATGCTCACCTCCTGTGCGTCAAGGGGCTTTAAAGGGTGGAACAATTCCTCCACTACCAGCTGGTGAGCAGATGCAAGAGAACACAGGTATATTACTGCTTTACCATTCTCCTTGCTGGCGGAGTGGACACTGTCCCCACTACTTGTGCGGCTGCCATGGCATACACATGTATGTGCCCGGAAGCGAGCACATGCACAGCATGTTTTCAGCTTAGGCCGCAGCGTCTTCCTATGATGACTATTTCAGTCACTACAAGGTCATCTCTGAAGTTTCCAGTGAATGGGTGAAGGGGGTTTCTGGCTACTACGGCTGTATATCATTTTGCAGCTGGAGTTTGGGTGCTCAGGCTCGGCTCCTCCCCTTCTGTGGGTTTAGTTTTATATTTCCTCTTTCCCCCTTTGATTTCTCCCCTGGGAACTTGAGTGCCCTGGCTTTCCTTCCCTGGAGTTCAGGGGTGGGTGGGTTTTTTCCCTTCTAGAGATTTGGGGATGATAGATGTATTCCCTCCCTGGGAGTTGACAACATCCTGGGGATTAGGGGACGCTCATAGGCTCTGACCTTGGGGCCTTACAGCAATTTGTGATTTTCCTCTCTGGGGCCAGGTCCCTAACTTCTATTCCCTCCCTAATGACCACCAGAAGCATGAGGGTCCGTTCCCTGAGTTGGGTTCCCCTGGGTGGGGCTTCCATCCTGAAGGTCAATGCCCTCTGGGTGTTCCTCCCTCTGGGCATTCAAAATGTCCATGGAGTTCCCGCTCTGTGGCTTAACTGTATCTGGCAGACTCTCTCCCTGGGGTACCTCCCAGGGTACCCCAGGGAGGTACCTCCCTGGGGTATCCTGTGGGTACCTGTGGTACCCACAGGATGTATACCTCCCTGGGGTATCCTGTGGGTACCTCCCTGGCTGGGACCTCTGCAGAGGTCCCAGCCAGGGAGGTACCCACAGGATTCCCACCCTGGGGGTCAGTGGTGTCTATTGGGCTCCCTCCCTTGGGTATAACCTCATCTACATCAGGTGCCAACAGTTTGGTTGGCAAAACCAGATGTCAAGCCTTTTCTGTTGCAGGCCCTTTACTGAGGAATTCTCTCCGCGATCACCTTAGATCACTGCCCACTTCTAAAGATTTCAAGGAACAGCTAAAAACCCATCTATTTTCACTTGCATATCAATAACTTTTCATTTACTCTTCTTCCTTATGTATTATGTATGATTCCAATTGTTTTTGTTTTACTTTGTAATATTTTAGTTTATTGTGTATTTATTTCTTTGTAAACCACTTAGGTCTACTCAAATTGAATAAGAGGAATATAAAAAGTTTTAAATAAATAAATCTTGCGAGGTCTCTCCCGAGGGGTCGGTGACTGTCATATCCAATGCTTTGGTCAAACGATTGGTATCCTTGGAGTTGGGGGAGCTACCCCACTTTTCCCTGTCTGTGGTATGAGCAAGTGTAACCCTGCTGCCCAACTGGGCTATGGAAACCTTCAGCGGACGTCAGAAGCGTTCGGAGGTCCCTTCTTCCCCGGGCTCTCACTCTCACTAGTTGTGTTCCCTGCATCCTGTGACGGGGCCCTGAGGTTTGGGACTCTTCACCTTCTAGGCCTGGTGGGGAGGCAGGTTTTGCCTTCAGCATGTTAGCTGGTTTCTTCTCCTTCTTGGAGTCCCTCCGCCTCTATCTCAGTGGGACTTAATGGGCATAACGGTCTTAAAAGTAGCCCCAAGAAATGGGAGGAGCCTCTGGCTGTGGTGTGGGGAAGGGACCTTAATATTGATGCTTTAGTACCCAACCCTTCTATGTCTCCTGTATGTATATGTATATATATATATATATGTACAAAAGGCAATGTGTAAATTTTAACTAGTGCTTATTGTTTTACACAAAACTAACCCAAAATAAATTTTTGGGGAGAAAAACAGAAAACAACACTTTATTTTTCAGACAAATGCCAAAATATTAAATTTTTCAATTAGATAACAACAGTTTATTAATTTCAGATCTACTAAAACAATACATGTCCTTCAATTTAATTTATTCTAAAAACATTTATATTTCATTAGAACTCCTAGTCATATCTCCAAAACTGTACACATCAATATGATATTTATAGCCCTTGACACTGTACTGTTGCTAAACTCAATCTCTCCCTGAAATATAATACTTTTACAAATTCCGCATATAATGTTAATCACTGCCGGTCACTGATAACAAACAACACTGAAAAAAACAATGTAGTAAATTACATTGTTTTTTATATGTTCTTATACAGTCACATAACAGTGCTATTTTTGCCATTTAACAATTCTCTACTAGGTATTTAAACCATTATTCCTGAATGATACCATGACATATCAACATCCAAATGATAGCTTGTTAAAGATCCCTTATCTGTAGTGTTTCCCGATTGTATTATTTTCGCCCCAACAAGGCCCTTGTTTCACCTACCCAGCTTCTTCAGGGGAATAGACTCAAAAGGAACCGAACAACAGTGAATGCGTCACCCCCACCACTCAATTCTGATCACCTAGGAGTGGGTCAGAAAAGTCACAGGATTCAGTCTTGCCTCGCGGCTCTATCTTTCCACCATTTTGATGTAAACCTTTTCTTAGATCCTGAACCCTAGTGTTCTCTGACTCGATCACTCTTAGACTTGTCCAAATTGTTAATGGGAGAGTCTCACAAAGATTCTTTCACCAGAGGTAGAAACCTCCCTCAGATATTGTTTCAGAAGATAGTCTCCAAGAAAAACAAATTTTCAAGTGATTACAAGATGTAGAAGCTTGAACTTCACTACTGTCGCTATCTTCAACTGCCGTCTCTCTCAACACGGGGTTAACCTTTAGACACTAGCTCCATTCCAAAAAGAATCCTGGTTAGTCGGCTTTATTCTTATTTTGTTATATATACCATTTCGACATATTTTCGGCATCTACTGGTCTCAGTAGATTAGACGCTATCGTCTAATCTACTGAGTCTAAAGGTTAACCCCGTGTTGAGAGAGACAGCTGTTGAAGGTAGCGGCAGCAGTGAAGTTCAAGCTTCTACATCTTGTAATCACTTGAAAGTTTGTTTTTTCTTGGAGACAATCTTCTGAAACAATATCTGAGGGAGGTTTCTACCTCTGGTGAAAGAATCTTTGTGAGATCTCCCATTAACAATTTGGACAAGTCTAAGAGTGATCGAGTCAGAGAACACTAGGGTTCAGGATCTAAGAAAAGGTTTACATCAAAATGGTGGAAAGATAGAGCCGCGAGGCAAGACTGAATCCTGTGACTTTTCTGACCCACTCCTAGGTGATCAGAATTGAGTGGTGGGGGTGACGCATTCACTGTTGTTCGGTTCCTTTTGAGTCTATTCCCCTGAAGAAGCTGGGTAGGTGAAACAAGGGCCTTGTTGGGGAGAAAATAATACAATCGGGAAACACTACAGATAAGTGATCTTTAACAAGCTATCATTTGGATGTCGATATGTCATAGTATCATTCAGGAATAATGGTTTAAATACCTAGTAGAGAATTGTTAAATGGCAAAAATAGCACTGTTATGTGACTGTATAAGAACATATAAAAAACAATGTAATTTACTGTAGTGTTGTTTGTTATCAGTGACCGGCAGTGATTAACATTATATGCGGAATTTGTAAAAGTCTTACATTTCAGGGAGAGATTGAGTTTAGCCACAGTACAGTGTCAAGGGCTATAAATATCGTATTGATGTATACGGCTTTGGAGATATGACTAGGAGTTCTAATGAAATATAAATGTTTTTAGAATAAATTAAAATTGAAGGACATGTATTGTTTTAGTAGATCTGAAATTAATAAACTGTTTTTATCTAATTGAAAAATTTGATGTTTTGGAATTTGTCTGAAAAATAAAGTGATTTTTTTCTCTTTTTCTCCAAAAAATTTATTTTGGGGTAGTTTTGTATGTGTGTGAGGGAGAGAAAAGGGAAAATGAGAAAATAAAGGGGACTGGGGAAAATATTAGGACTGAATGGGCTTTGCTCAGGAGTGGGGGAGGGGAGGAGGGGATCTCAGCAGGTAAGGGGGAACCAGCTCAGGAGAAGAAGGATTGGGAGAGGCGGATGAAAAAAGGTGTTTAAGGAAAACGAACTGTGCAGAGGTCACTCGGGCGTCTGTGCTTGGTGCGACAGTGATTCCTCTGCCTGGGAAACCAGAAGAAGCATCAACATTTGCAAATCTGCAACAACAGCAGGAACAAAAAAACTAAGCACTGAAGTAACAGGGCACAGACCAGCTCTGCCAAGGAGAAAACAAAGTCCTAACTCCGGAAAACAGCCAGCAAACTGGAACAAGGAGAAGGAGAAACAAAAGCCTCACAAATATTTAAAAAACATAAAAATGTTTCAGGTAAATGAAAATATGGGAAGGATGGGGAGTGGGGAGAGCTGGGGCTGCTGCTGCACCCCCAGGTGCTTAAGTCTAGGAAGCAAAAGATTCCTCAGTGACACAAAAAATAAAGCCTTTCCCTTAGATGAAGCAGGCGGCAGCAGCAGCAGCAGGAATCCTCTCCCAACTCCTGTCAAGAAAAAAGAAAACCACCTGAAAAAGAAAAAGAAAGAGAGAGGAAGAAATCCTCCCCCCCCCCCCTGAAATTCAGGGAGAAAAGGAGAGCCCAGGAGCCGCTCCCAGCCCCACTGCCTCACAGGAAGCCCTGCAGCTGCTCCGAAATCCATAAAGACCACACGGGAGGCTGCGCAAACCGAAACTCATGGGAGTCCACGTCGGCCACTGCATCCCACAGGTGGCCGCACTGAAAAGGCCTCAAGCCATTGCCACTGATTTTCTTGTGGCTCAAAATCTAGATGAGGGGGATGGGAAATTGTGGGGAGGGGGCAGTCCTTTTGTCTCCTGAAGTCAGAGGGGAGGGAGAAGCAGAGGGGAGGGTTCCTGAGATGCCTTGCTGTATTGGCATCAGGGCATTGGGGTTGGTCGTCGTCCTGGGCTGAGAAAAGGGCTTAGGAGCCAGGAATCCCTGAAGCTGGGGGAAAGCACTCGCAGGACTACAAATCCCAGGATTCCAGTCACCTAGTCTGAGAGTGGTGGTGGAAAAAAAAGGGGGAGGGGGGCTGTGGCATCCTCAGCTGACCAATAGGCAGTTAGTCCCCTTAAAAGGAGCCAGAGGGGGGAAGAGAACAAGGATGGAGGAGGTGGGGACAGTGCAGTGCTCAGTGCTGAGGAGGATGACACAGATCCAGATGGAGGTTCCCATTTCTAGGCTAAGTCTCTTGTCTAGAAATAGCAGGGAATTGTGCCTATTCCCTTGGATACAGGGAACTTGTTCTGAAGGCAACAAACGTTTGGACTTTGAAGTAATGCATTAGAAACCACGGCTGAAGGTGAGCCCTGATAGAGCCCAACTCATCAGAAACCCAGAGAGGGACAGCTCTGAAAGAAATAAAAGGGCAAAAGCAGGGAGAGGAAAAGGACTTATCCACACCCCGGGAATGCTAATCAAGCCTGTAGCAAGGTGAAGGGAAGCAGCTTTGGCTGTACTTTAAGTTTAAGATCCCTGGCTAGAGCCTGGTCTGAGAGAGAGAGGAGCCTAACATTAGAGGCTGCAGACATATTAAGCTGAAGTTATGTTACCCACTGCCAGGGCAGCTTGCATGTGGTTTAACTGGTTCATTTGTGCTTTGAAACCCTGACCTTGGAAAGGCTGAAGCCATGCAGTAAATGTTTAGTACTTCTGAGCCGGGCTTGATAAGTTCTGCTCCTGTGTGTTTGGGGGGGGGAACCGTGGTGTTGAGAAACCCTGAAGACTTGAGTTTGGAATGTATTCCCATTAATTGTCTGTAACTTGTACTGCAAACTGTACCAATGGGAGCTCCAGGCTGTAAGGCTTATCCTGGTCAATCACTGGCAGGCTCTGGCCAGGAATCCTTTTAATGTGTGCAGGAGGAGTAAGGCTAAGAGCCTGAATGTTCTCCTTATGTTTGTGTCTGCTTGAAAGCATAAAGGTCGAGCTCTCCTAAGCCTTGCTAAATGCCTGTTCCAGGCGGTTACTGCTATGCATGAGAGTTACTGAATAAACAGAATTTGGGGAATCAAAATGAGGCTTGGTTTGGGGTCATTACTAAGGACTAGAATGGTAGAAGGAAATGAAAGTCCAGTTGCAGGTTTTGTTTGGAGTTAAAAGGGAGATTCCCCCATGGTTGTGAAGCAGAAAATAGGAGAATCCAGTCTTGTGCACGGAGCTGGGCTTACAGATTGAGACTGGTGTTAAACTCATGATGCACAGGATGTGCCACAGGCTAGGGATAAGGACCCCTTTTGCCTTATTGTGAGAGGTCTAAGATTTATATTGTAGAGGAGATTCTAGTAATAGAAAACTCAGTTATGTGTAGAGGGTGCTCCACCTCCTGAAAACCCTAAGACCCATAACTTGAACTTGCTCCCACTAACCCTAGAAACCAGCCCCACAGACATCCTGAGACCACTCCCCACATCTCACCCTGTAAGTTGTAAATCCTCTTCCCTGCCCACCCCACCCCCAGTCCCTCACTAACCCTAGAAACCAGCCCCACAGACATCCCGAGACCACTCCCCACATCACACCCTGTAAGTTGTAAATCCTCTTCCCTGCCCACCCCACCCCCAGTCCCTCACTAACCCTAGAAACCAGCCCCACAGACATCCTGAGACCACTCCCCACATCACACCCTGTAAGTTGTAAATCCTCTTCCCTGCGCTCCCCACCCCCAGTCCCTCACTAACCCTAGAAACCAGCCCCACAGACATCTCGAGACCACTCCCCACATCACACCCTGTAAGTTGTAAATCCTCTTCCCTGCGCTCCCCACCCCCAGTCCCTCACTAACCCTAGAAACCAGCCCCACAGACATCCTGAGACCACTCCCCACATCACACCCTGTAAGTTGTAAATCCTCTTCCCTGCGCTCCCCACCCCAGTCGCTCATTAACCCTAGAAACCAGCCCCACAGACATCCCGAGACCACTCCCCACATCACACCCTGTAAGTTGTAAATCCTCTTCCCTGCCCACCCCACCCCCAGTCCCTCACTAACCCTAGAAACCAGCCCCACAGACATCCTGAGACCACTCCCCACATCACACCCTGTAAGTTGTAAATCCTCTTCCCTGCGCTCCCCACCTCCAGTCCCTCACTAACCCTAGAAACCAGCCCCACAGACATCCCGAGACCACTCCCCACATCACATCCTGTAAGTTGTAAATCCTCTTCCCTGCGCTCCCCACCCCCAGTCCCTCACTAACCCTAGAAACCAGCCCCACAGACATCCCGAGACCACTCCCCACATCACATCCTGTAAGTTGTAAATCCTCTTCCCTGCCCACCCCACCCCCAGTCCCTCACTAACCCTAGAAACCAGCCCCACAGACATCCCGAGACCACTCCCCACATCTCACCCTGTAAGTTGTAAATCCTCTTCCCTGCGCTCCCCATCCCCAGTCCCTCACTAACCCTAGAAACCAGCCCCACAGACATCCCGAGACCACTCCCCACATCACATCCTGTAAGTTGTAAATCCTCTTCCCTGCCCACCCCACCCCCAGTCCCTCACTAACCCTAGAAACCAGCCCCACAGACATCCCGAGACCACTCCCCACATCACATCCTGTAAGTTGTAAATCCTCTTCCCTGCCCACCCCCAGTCCCTCACTAACCCTAGAAACCAGCCCCACAGACATCCCGAGACCACTCCCCACATCACACCCTGTAAGTTGTAAATCTTCTTCCCTGCCCACCCCCAGTCCCTCAGAACTCACAATTCTGAGGGGCCCATGCAATGCAGTGAGCTCAGCCCAGCGCATTCCATAACCCGCAGTCTGACCGGACTGAATAGGCGCTAATGAATCCCCTAATGCACTAAGGGGATTAGTGCCTATTCAAATGCATGTGACTGAGGCTATTAGCATTCACTCTAGATGCAAAAAAAAAAATAAAATGTGCATCTAGGACACACATTTAGTGCTCAGCAATTAACGCCTACCTGGAGCAGGCTCCTCAAACCAGTACAGAAAAGCAGAAAAAAATGTTTTTCTGTACTGCCTCCTACTTAATATCATTGTGATATTAAGTAGGAGGAAAAACAAACTTAAATACTGTTAAAGAATAGAAAAAAAAACCACTGGCAGTCGGGTGCAGGAAGCAGATCCTCGAATGACAAGCGTTCGTTACCTGAACCCACTGGCTGTGCGGCTGTGAAACAGATGCCGATTGAGTTCTCGTTAGCAAGGTGGCACTAGGGGCGCACAAGTGACCCTAATGCCTCCTTGCTAACGTGACCCCCAATTTAAATATTGCATGCAACCCCTTGGGGGCGCCTGGGGCACGTTAAGAAAGCAGGTACTGACTGCTCAGCGCCCGTTTTCTACGCAAATTTATTGCATCGGCCCCTGAGTGAGCCAACTATCCCAACAGTGCTCTGCTCACCTCCTGCCTCACACATATCCCTGGTCTTTTGTCTCTCTTTCTCTCTGAGTCTGTGCATGCAGTTAGAGATCTAAAACTCTGAACATTTCAGTTCTGCTTCCAAATACTTCTGTATTGTCCAGAGAAAATCCTGCACAACTAAATTGTATCTGATGAGAACACAACTTCACAGAAGGCATTAAAGTCGCACGTTACAGGATTACTGGGGTTTCTCCTTACCTGTCCAGCAGCGCTGCCTCCTCTCCTCCACTGTGCATCAGGCAAGGAGACCTCAGCTATCTTAAATGCTTTAAGAATTGGATGTTAAAAGAACAGATTCTCTTCATCTGGGAAATTAAAAAGTCCCACAATAATTAAAGGACAATTTCTCCTTCGTGCTTGAGTTCTCTGGAGAGTTTAGAAGTGTTCAATCCATAAGGAGAATAAGTTTTGAGTCTCTCATCTGCTCCATCCCAACTGCAGTAGGGGAAGCTCCTGTTAGTTCTAGAAGATTTGCTAAAGTTGGATCTGAGCTTCACTTGCACTGCTCGGCATTTGGGGTTCATAACTTCATATAATTAAAAAGACCCCGTCCCTGTCTCTCTCTCTGTCTCTCTGTCTCATGCATTGGACTCAGCTGTCTTCTCTGAAATGTACTCTTCCCTCCTCCCCCTCCAGCTGCTGCAACCCTCACAGTTCCTACCCCGCTCTGTACCACATCCCTCCTGGATCTTGTCTGTCATTGTGACCTGTTCATTATTTCTGTATGTTATACAGTTTACTTGCTGCCTTCTCTGGTCTGCACACTGACGGCTCTTTATAAATTTATTTATTTATTTATTTAACATTTTTCTATACCGATCTTCAAGGATGAATACCATATCAGGTCGGTTTACACCGAACAGGGGTAGATAACTATAACATAAGGAACAACTTTTTATAATCGGAGGAAGCAAAAGTTACATATAACAAGGACCGTAAAACTTGGAAGCTGATTCAGCTGGAAGAAGAAAGGCCCTAAGAGGGTATTAAATTAAATACAGTGAGTCATGTTGTAAGGAGTAAAGCAGAGCTCAAAGTTCCCCTGCAGTGTGGGAGAGGACAGAATTAGTTGTAGAAGAACCAAGAAATAAAGTAGATATAAAAGCTCCAGTCTAGGAGGAAGAGCACCAGGTGACGTGACAGGAGTTGGAGAGTTCAGAGGAAAACCTCAGATTCATCTTAATGGTCATCCAGCATCCATCCTGTCCAGATGTGAATTTATTATCAGTGTTATCACCGTCTACACAAAATAGCTCCCTCTGCAACAAATGCATGTCAGATTATCATTATCAGAGATAATTATGAACAAGTTGTAAGGAGAACCTTAGTTTTCTTTACAACATAGAGGTGTCCCCTTCATAAAGGACATATGTACGCAGTGGCAGGAGATGACATGGTCTGTTCATAAGAGTCTCCCTTCGGGATGTTGCCAAAATGGATTTTTCCTGCAGTGCTGTGTGGAAACCCCCTTCAGTTTCCTAGAAAAGTCAGTGGTAAGGGGTCGTGTGACGAGAGGGAGAGGTTTTCTCTCTCTTTCCCTGCAGTGAGCAGCAGGAGGCACACGCATAAAATGAGAGCTGTTGTGTGCTAGGGGTGTAGCTCAGGCCCAAAGGAAGGGCCTTGTAGGCGCTTTCCAAAATTTTTGAAAAGGAAAGGAAAGCAAAGTTAAGCTTTCCATTCCTAATTATTCTCTAAGTCTTAAGGTTCTGGACAAGAGAAAGAGTTAAGAGTTTATCAAGAGTCTATGATAGCTCTTGCTCCTATTATTTCTTTTCTCAGTGGAGGGGACAGTGAGTTCAAGTTTTGTTTTTTCAGGAAGTGGATACTCAAGGAGCCTATCTGAGGTTATTTATTTATTTATTTATTTATTTATTTATTTTACATTTTTATATACCGACATTCATTAGGAACATCACATCGGTTTCCATAGAACTAATAATGCAGCATAACAGAGCTTTACAAAGAATTTAGTTTGAACAGGGGAGTGAGGGGAGAGGTATTTAAAACTATGACATGGGAAATTATAACAGCAAACAGCAAGTTATTAAAACTATAACGGGGAGATTATAGTAGGCAGACAGCAGATTATAATAGGAAAAAAGCAAATTGGGAATGATAAGAAAGGCGATTCGTGACAGACACAACAATCATATGAATCACATAAATCAGAGGTCAAAGAAGTGGGGGGGTGTATTAAGTCTATAAGGGGAGGCTATAACAGGCAACTAGCAATTTAGAAATAATAGAATAAGCAAGCTGTAACAATTACAAAGATCATATAGATCACATAAAGATTACATAAAGATTACAAAATCACTGGATAAAGATGAACCGGTAAATGTAGTATACTTGGATTTTCAGAAGGCGTTTGACAAAGTTCCTCATGAGAGGCTTCTAGGAAAAGTAAAAAGTCATGGAATAGGTGGTGATGTCCTTTCGTGGATTGCAAACTGGCTAAAAGATAGGAAACAGAGAGTAGGATTAAATGGACAATTTTCTCAGTGGAAGGGAGTGGCCAGTGGAGTGCCTCAGGGATCTGTATTGGGACCCTTACTTTTCAATATATTTATAAATGATCTGGAAAGAAATATGACAAGTGAGATAATCAAATTTGCAGATGACACAAAATTGTTCAGAGTAGTTAAATCACAAGCAGATTGTGGTAAATTGTAGAAAGACCTTGTGAGACTGGAAAATTGGGCATCCAAATAGTAGATGAAATTTAATGTGGATAAGTGCAAGGTGATGCATATAGGGAAAAATAACCCATGCTATAATTACACAATGTTAGGTTCCATATTAGGTGCTACAACCCAAGAAAGAGATCTAGGCGTCATAGTGGATAACATATTGAAATTGTCGGTTCAGTGTGCTGCAGCAGTCAAAAAAGCAAACAGAATGTTGGGAATTATTAGAAAGGGAATGGTGAATAAAACAGAAAATATCATAATGCCTCTGTATCGCTTCATGGTGAGACCGCACCTTGAATACTGTGTACAATTCTGGTTGCCGCATCTTTAAAAAGATATAATTGCGATGGAGAAGGTACAGAGAAGGGCTACCAAAATGATAAGAGGAATGGAACAGCTCCCCTATGAGGAAAGACTAAAGAGGTTAGGACTTTTCAGCTTGGAGAAGAGACGGCTGAGGGGGGATATGATAGAGATGTTTAAAATCATGAGAGGTCTAGAACGGGTAGATGTGAATTGGTTTACTCTTTCAGAAAATAGAAAGACTAGGGGGCACTCCATGAAGTTAGTATGTGGCACATTTAAAACTAATTGGAGAAAGTTCTTTTTTACTTAACGCACAATTAAACTCTGGAATTTGTTGCCAGAGGATGTAGTTAGTGCAGTTAGTATAGCTGTGTTTAAAAAAGGATTGGATAAGTTCTTGGAGGAAAAGTCCATTACCTGCTATTAAGTTCACTTAGAGAATAGCCACTGCCAATACCAATGGTAACATGGAATAGACTTAGTTTTTGGGTACTTGCCAGGTTCTTATGTCCTGGATTGACCACTGTTGGAAACAGGATGCTGGGCTTGATGGACCCTTGGTCTGACCCAGTATGGCATGTTCTTATGTTCTTACTAAGTACAGGGGCTGAGGCTATTTAAAGGATAGTGAAAGGTTGAAATTGGAGCAAGAATGTAGAGTAAATAGATCACATAAGGTCACAAAATCACTAATTACAGGGTGATTAAATCTAATTTAAAAATATGATCGGAGATGGAGAGAATGTTGGTTACGTGTTGTTTCTGTAGGCTTGTTTGAACAGCCATGTTTTGAGTTTTTGTTTGAATTTTTTGGGGCATAGTTCTTGTTATAGATCGGGGGCATGGTATTCCATAAGGTGGGTCCAGCAATAGATAGAGAGCGTTCTTTTGTGGACGTAAGGTGGGTGAGTTTAAGTGGGGGAGTTTGTAGTGTTGCTAAGTATTGTGATCTAGTGTGCCTAGTGGTGGGTCATAATAGTAGGGAGTCGCTAAACCAATGCATGTTGGGGTTGTGAAGGGCTTTGTGAATGAGGGATCGTGTCTTGTAATTAATTCTGGCGGATATCGGGAGCCAGTGAAGTTATTTGAGAATGGGGGTGATATGCTCTTTTTTGCATGTACCAGTCAGGATGCATGCAGCAACATTTTGGAGCATTGGGAGAGGGGCTAGGGTGTTTTTTGGGAGGCCTAAGAGGATGCTGTTGGAGTAGTTGATTTTGGAGAGAATGATGGATTGAAATGCAGAGCGGAAGTCGTTTAGGTGTTAGTTTTTTTAGAATGTGAAGCTTGAAATAACATTCTTTTAGGGTGGTGTTGATACATTTTTTATGTTGAGATTGGTGTCAAGGGTGACGCCTAAGACACGTAAATGTGAGGAGAAGTTGAAGGTGTGTGGGAGAGTGTTGGGGGGGTAGTATTAATGGTATTGTGTTGGGGGGCAACAATCATAAGTTCTGTTTTGTTAGTGTTGAGGGCTAGATGGAGCTTGGTAAGGAGGTTGTTGATGGCCGACAGGGCGTAATTCCAAGTCTCGAGGGCTTTAGGTATGGAATCATTGATGGGGATAACTATATGCACATCATCTGCATTTATGAAATGCGGGAGAGAGAGCTCTGAGAGGAGGTGGCAAAGGGGCAGTATGTAAATGTTGAAGATTGTAGAGGAGAGAGAGGAACCTTGAGGTACACCTCGAGTTATATTAATTGCCTTGGATTCGCTGGTACCTATTTTGACTTTGTAATTCCTGTTATTAAGAAAGGATTTAAACCAGAGCAGTGAGATTCCAGAGATGCCTAATTCAGATAGCCGTTCGATTAGAATGTTGTGGCTGATGGTATCGACAGCTGAGGAAAGGTCTAGTGTGGCTAGTATGTATGAATGCCCTTTGTCTAGACCTTTCAGGAGATAGTCGGCAAGGGTAGTCAGTAGAGTCTCTGTGCCACGATGTTTGCAAAAGCCATTTTGAGATGTGAAGAGAAGGTGGTGTTGTTCTAGGTAGTCTGTTAGTTGATGGTTAACAATTTTTTCAAGGACTTTTATAGAGTCCTGTTATAGAACCCGACCACTGGGGGGTGGCAGAAGGAAATTAGAATGTCACCCACCAAATACATATGCAATGGAAAAGGGTGAAGTAGATAAAAATAATCAGCTAAATAAGACACAAAAGGAGTCCAAGAAAAGCAGTAACCTGAACAAGAAAAGTTGGAAAGCTATGGGCTGGATTTTAAAAAGGTTACGTACGTAAATCTAGGCTTATGCGTGCTGGGTCTATTTTACAATGGCCCGGAGACATGCATAAAACCCTGGGACGTGTGTAAGTCCCAGGGCTTGAAAAAAGGGGTGTGAGTGATCCAGGAGTGGGTGGGGGCAGGGTCAGCGGCTCCTGGCACAGTGGCCATTTGCTGCTGTGCCGAGGATCACGCGCCAGCAGTCGGCCAGTGCGTGCAAATTGCACCTGCCTGGATGCAGGTGCAAAAGGTAAAATAAAGGTCAGGGAGGGAGTTAGAGAAGGGCTGGGGGGAAAGGTTAGGGAAAGGGATGGGAAGGTCAGGCTAGGGGGCAGGGAATGGGGGAAGGCAGCGCGGCTTTGCACTCGCAAGGTGCACAATCGTGCACCCCCTTGCATGCGCCAACCCCTGATTTTATAACTTCCACGCACCAGGTAGTGTGCGCACATGTACGCCCACGCGCACCCTTTTAAAATCTACCCCTTTAAGCACAAATGCTCGTAGTTTGTCAATAAAATCCCAGATCTGCAAGCCATAATATTGGAGGCAGACTTGGACATTGTTGCTGTCACGGAGACGTGATTCACTGAATCTCATGATTGGAATATGGACATACTGGGCTATACTTGTTAAGGAAGGACAGAGAGGACAGAAAATGGGGAGGAGTGGCTCTTTATGTCAAAAACAATATCCAAGCATCTGAGCTGCAAGGAAGATGGGGCAAAGAAGAAGCACTATGGGCCGACCAAAAAAAGATGATGGGGCATCCATTTTTATTGGAGTGGTTAACAGGCTTCCAAATCAAATGGAAGAGCTAGAGATCTGGTTGAAGACATCCAAAAGATGGGAAAGAAGGGAGAAGTGGTGATTGTTGGAGATTTTAATCTGCTGGATGTAGACTGGAGAATTCCTTCTGCAGAATCTAATTAGTAGAGCAATAGTGGATACCCTGCAAGGGGCTCTGTTCAAACAAATGGTAATGGTAGAGGATATATTGTTGCAATGCATTGGTGGGCACTGGGCAATGAATTCCATCTCATTGTTTGGTCAACCTGAGACAAGTAGTATTGTTCAATAATTTTCTTATTCGGTTCTGAGTTTTTTCATCAAATATATGAGACTCCCATGGGTTTTTCTTTAGCTCCATTAATAGCCAATTTGTATGTGCATCTTTTAAAGAGTCAAAGATCTATTGTTCTGAATAGTTGCAGTACCTTACTGGTTGGCATCAGTATATAGATACATTTCAAACACAAGCCAGTGAAAGTAATTGAAAAACTGAAACAAAAAAAAAAAAAGAGACTTTCACTATAAAATGAATGATTTCAATCAATGTAATTATCTATGCTGGATCTACCAACTATTCGGAACATGGAGGAAAAAGATCTCAGAGTCATAGCAAGCCCAATTGAAAAACTAAAGAACTTGCTACAATCATTCCAATCATCGGTCAAAAAACCTCCTTCCACCTTTTATTCAGAAATTTAAAAAAAAAAAAAATTATGAATGACTTTTTCCATATATAAAAAATAACTTAGCTCATGACAGTGTCCATTCTAGTCCACATATTCCGCTTAAATTGCCGACTTTGGCCAGCATTTCACTGACAAGGCTTCATCAGGGCATAATCTAAAAATAACAATATTGTTCTATCTAAGGGGTTGTCCTTTGTTTCTTTGGTCTCCCATGATTCTTTTTAGTTCCTTATTGATTTTGAAAGGGTCATACACAGACTTTCTTAAAACTATATTTTAGTCAACAATCTGCATGTAATTTAATGGATTTGTAGGTGCAGGAGAAATCAAAGTGGTGCCCATAGGACCAGATCCAGTGACTGAAACATATAAAAAATTAGTCTTACAGGATGTAGACCGATTGGAGCTCACTCGATTCAAACATCATGCTAGATATTAGAGATGTGAATCGTGTCCTCGATCGTCTTAACGATCGATTTCGGCTGGGAGGGGGAGGGAATCGTATTGTTGCCGTTTGGGTGTGTAAACTATCGTAAAATTGTTAAAATTGTGAGCCGACACACTAAAACCCCCTAAAACCCACCCCCGACCCTTTAAATTAAATCCCCCACCCTCCCGAACCCCCCCCCAAATGCTTTAAATTACCTGGGGATCCAGCGGTGGTCCAGAACGGCGGCGGTCCGGAACGGCCCCCTCAATTGAATCCTGTTGTCTTCAGCCGGCGCCATTTTGCAAAATGGCCACCGCAAAATGGCGGCGGCCATAGACAAAAACGATTCGACGCAGGAGGTTGTTCTGGACCCCCGCTGGACTTTTGGCAAGTCTTGTGGGGGTCAGGAGGCCCCCCTAAGCTGGCCAAAAGTTTCTGGGAGTCCAGCGGGGTTCAGGAAGCGATTTCTTGCCGCAAATTGTTTTCCGTACGGAAAATGGCGCCGGCAGGAGATCGACTGCAGGAGGTCGTTCAGCGGCGGTCCGGAACCCCCGCTGAACGACCCTCCTGCAGTCGATCTCCTGCCGGCGCCATTTTCCGTACGGAAAACGATTCGCGGCAAGAAATCGCTTCCTGAACCCCGCTGGACTCCCAGAAACTTTTGGCCTGCTTGGGGGGGCCTCCTGACCCCCACAAGACTTGCCAAAAGTCCAGCGGGGGTCCGGAATGACCTCCTGCGTCGAATCGTTTTTGTCTATGGCCGCCGCCATTTTGCGGCGGCCATTTTGCAAAATGGCGCCGGCTGAAGACAACAGGATTCAATTGAGGGGGCCGTTCCAGACCGCCGCCGTTCTGGACCACCGCTGGATCCCCAGGTAATTTAAAGCATTTGGGGGGGGTTCGGGAGGGTGGGGGATTTAATTTAAAGGGTCGGGGGTGGGTTTTAGGGGGTTTTAGTGTGCCGGTTTTCCTGCCCTCCCCCTTCCCCCGATTTATGATTTTTTAACGATAAATCGGGGGAATTGGTATTGTATCGTGGCCCTAACGATTTTTGACGATTTAAAATATATCGGACGATATTTTAAATCGTCAAAAAACGATTCACATCCCTACTAGATATAATAATATGAGTAAAGGAGAGAGAAAGGCTTTGGATGCCCTGAAATCAGATACATCGGTTGTAATTAAAATTGCTGATAGGGTGGCTCCATAGTGATTCAAGTTAGAAGGACATATGTTACACATATTATTGAACAACTTAAAGATTCCACAACTTATAGATGTTTGGAATCAGATTACACACAATCTTTACAGAAGATAATTTAGAACATCACAATCCAAGCTTTTGAATGTGGTTTCTTAATGAAGAAGGAGTTTGAATTTTTGAATCCAAAAACACCCTTTTACACATTACCAAAGGTTCACAAAGATTTGGAGAATCCACCAGGGAGACCCATCATCTCTGCAAATGAATCTATTTTGGAACAACTTTCAGTTTAAGTGGACACTTTTTTAAAACCATCTATGGACAGTATCATCTATGGACAGTATGGACAGTTCATACATTTATTTATTTATTTAACAGCTTCTTTTATACCAGTATTCCTGAGTACATCATATCGGTTTACATAGAACTGAGGGAAATACAAAAAACAGGGGAGGGGGAAAGGGAGGAAAGCGAAAATAACAAGAAGGGTGAAATCAACAAAGGGGAAACTGCCTAGAATGCAAGTGATTAGTTCCAAATAACAGGTGAAATAACTTAAAAGATAACATAGTAAATAAGATAATAATGTAACAAGGAAAAAAGCAGGGCAACCTATGCTGGATAAGCCTGTTCAAAAAGCCAGGTCTTTAGCTTTTTCTTGAATTTGAAAGAGAAGGGCTCAAGGCGGAGTTCAGTGGGTAGAGAGTTCCAACGGGTGGGACCTACACAGAGAGAGCTCGCTCCCTCGTTGACGTGAGATGTGCATTCTTGAGGAAGGGAGTGTGAAGGGCACCTTTGTGGGTAGTTCTGGTGGGGCAGTTGGATTGGATAAAATGGAGCGGCACTTCAAGCCAATTGGAATTGTGGTTGTAAATGGTTACAACTCATTTCATAAATACTCTTGAAGAATTTGATTATGATTGCAGAGATTGTTATTTAGTAATGTTGGAAGAGAGAGCTCTTTATACATCTATTCCTCAGGAAGAATCATTGATAGTCATTCATGAAGTACTGAAAGGCAGACCATGTCCACATTCAGTTCCCACCAGTTTCATCATGCAACTTACTAGATTGGCTCTCATCAAAAAATTGTTTCTGTTTGTTGATATTTTTTATGAACAAATTTTTAATGGGAGCCACTATGGCCCCATCATTGGCCAATTTTTACATTGATCGGTTTGAGAGAGAATGGGTGGAACATTCTCTGTTTTGTGACAACATTAAATTATGGAAAAGGTTCATTGATAACAAAAGAACCATGAAAAAGTCTAGCTCAAATTTAGAAGGATTGTATGTTATCAAACTGGGGAAACCTCATAAAGTGCCAATAATAGGCTAAATCGGATGCCTATGTGGCTACTTGAACTCAAGCTCCAACTCCAACAATGTGGATGTCAGAATGAATATATAATCATTGGTAACCCCAGATGAGAAGATGCTTAATATATCATTCCATTAAGCTATCTTATCAGTCCAGTATAAGTCCACTATTGTAGGTGTGAGTGATGGAATACAATGAAATTGTTATACCAAATATGCTCACTGTTATGACACCAAGGCTGTCTGTGAAAATCTTCATGCAGTAAGTGTAACGATCCCGACACTGCAATGTTTCGAATGGAAGTTCTTCATCAGGGAATCTCTTCTAGGCATGGAATCTACTTATATATCTCGGCTGTAATAACGTACTCAGTATATGATGGTAACTGCGCTCCTTCATTAGAAAGCTGTGCGTGCACTACAGGTGGAGCATGGACTTTTAAAGTTGTGGTCGATGTGCTTCTTCATAACTGAGATTGCGCGATTTCAGTCTGCTCATCTCGCTGCTATGACATTTTCATGATTTGGTCAGGTTCACTACATGATTTACATTCTTTCCATAAGTGGATAAATAGTTTTGAGGACAATATTCAGTTTTCCGTGTACTTTTGATCCACACAATATTCCTTTTTTGGGTGGTCTTGAACAATGTGGCAGGTAAATTAACTATGAGCCTATTTTCAAAACTTACAGACCGGAATACCTTTTACAGTATTCTAGTTTCCATCCTGTTCATTTGAAAAAGAGTCTTCCTTTCTCACAATTTTTGTTTATATGCAGAAACTGTACAGAGATTACTGATTTCAAAGTTTATTCAAAAAAGCTGTCAGAGAAATTATTGGATAGGGGATACCCCTATAGATGAATTAAACAAGCTTATAAAAGTGCTTTATTTTCCAATCATGATTTATTATTGTCCAGAACTAAATTAACAGAAGTGCATGACCAAAATCTAACTTTTGTTACTCAGTATTCACACAAGATGCAAGGAATTTTTAAAATTATGAGGAAACATCAGCATATTTTGAATTTACACCAGTGCTTCAAGGAGAACACCATTTGTATATCATCTACTCATGGTTGATAAGTGCAAGGTGATGCATATAGGGAAAAATAAATCTTGCAGTAGTTACATGATGTTAGGTGTTATGGAACCCTGCCCGTGGAGCTAACCCCCGAGAGCAGGCTGCACTCACCTTCCCCCTTGCTGTCTTCACCCGACGCGGCACGGACGCCGCCGATGTCGGGCCTTGCTGAAGCTGCGGAATTTTCTGCTCCTTTGCGGCCCGGATTTAAAGGGACAGACACAGGAAGTGTGCTGGCCCCACCTAAGGACTGATTTCCTGCTCCAGCCCTATAAAGGGCTGCTCCGTCACTTCAGTCTTTGCCTTGCATCGGAGTTACTTCACTCTGGAGGCTCCTGCCTGCCAGAGCTCTGTCAGGTCTTCTTCGTGGAGCTCCTCTTTGTTTCGTCTTCATGTCATGTTTAGTCAAGTCAAGTCTTTGTGCCTGAGGTCCCCGTCCAGGTGTCCTGGTGTCTCGTCTTGATCTTCTGCTTCCTGATGTCCCAAGTTCCTTGGTGTCTTGCTTCTGTGTCATCAGCGCTCATGAGCCTTCTGGTCCTGTCAGTCTTCTCCCTCGGACGATGTCTTTCCCGGGTTGGAGTGGCCTGCAGGTGGACTGGTGTCCTGTGCTCCTGAGCAGTCTCGTCCTGCCAGCCGTGTTGGTGTTTCGGATGACTTATGGCTCCGTCATTGAAGTTCTGCCTTGGCTGGACTCTTCCCTGTGCTTGTCCCATTCTCAGCGTGGTCCGTGATCAGCCTCCTCAGGCTGTGTAGGGCACGCAGTGGGACAGGGTGGTCCGTGACCAGCCCCACGGGCGGGTTGAGTAGGGCACCCTGAGAGACAGTGCCAACGTCCTTCCGCCTAATCTCTCGTCTCGTTTGGACTTCGTCAAGTTCCTCGTTTCGTCCTGGATGCCATTGCATCAGTCTTGGTGTCATGTCAACGTCTTGTTCCCGATGTCTTCGCATCGACCCTGGTCATGTTTTGTTCCAGCCCTTATCTCTGATGCCGTCCGCATCAGCCTTGGTGTCATGCCTTCGTCTGCGATGCCGTAGCATCGATCTTGGTGTCATGTCTTCATGTCAAGGCCCGTCTGCCCTCATCCTCAGGCCAGGCCTGCTGCTCCATGCCGATCTAAGTGGCAGGTCCAAAAGGGCTCGGAAGGGTCGGAGGACCATTCACATTCCAACATCATCTTGTTGTTGGCCTTGGGAGCTTGCAGACCTGGCAGAGGGTAAGACCGTCTGCCATGCTGGAACATGCCGTCAACCATCGGTTCAGTCCTGGATCCATCTGGGGTTGGGCTGAGGCCCAAGGTCACACTAAAACACCCATCATGTAACAGAATGCAAGGCCTTTCAAGGCCCCTTACTCAATAGTTAGGTTCCATATTAGGAGCTACCACCCAGGAAAGAGATCTAGGCATCATAGTGGATAATACTTTGAAATCGTCAGCTCAATGTGCTGCAGCAGTCAAAAAAGCCAACAGAATGTTAGGAATTATTAGGAAGGAAATGGTTAATAAAACGGAAAATGTCATTA
The DNA here is from genome assembly GCF_901001135.1 of Rhinatrema bivittatum. Lineage (NCBI taxonomy): Eukaryota > Metazoa > Chordata > Amphibia > Gymnophiona > Rhinatrematidae > Rhinatrema > Rhinatrema bivittatum. Next base: position 93,855 of record NW_021820281.1, on the reverse strand, counting down.
TGCCTCTGTATTGCTCCATGGTGAGATCGCACCTTGAATACTGTGTACAATTCTGGTCACTGCATCTCAAAAGGATAAAACTGCACTGGAGAAAGTGCAGAGAAGGGAGACCAAAATGATAGAGGGCATGGAAAAGCTCCCCTATGAGGAAAGACTAAAGAAGTTAGGACTGTTCAATTTGGAGAAGAGAAAGCTGAGGGAGAATACGATAGAAGTCTAAAAAACTATGAAATAGTTAATGTAAATCAGTTATTTACTCTCTCAGATAATAGAATGACTAAGGGGCACTCCATGAAGTTAGCAAGTAGCTCATTTAAAACAAATTGAAGAAAATTGTTTTCACTCAGCACCTAGTTAACCTCTGGAATTCATTGCCAGAGGATGTGGTTAGAGAAGTTAGTGTAACTGGGTTTAAGAAAGGTTTGGAAAAGTTCCTAGAGGAAAAATCCATAAACTGCTATTAATTAATAAGCAATAGTAGCTTGAGATCTATTGAATGTTTGGGTACTTGCCAGGTACTTGTGACTTGGATTGGCCACTGTTAGAAACAGGATGCTGGACTTGATACTAGACCCTTGGTCTGACCCAATATGGCATATCTTATGTTCTTATGTAATCAGTTGAAGTCACTTTATCCCTTTCAGAGGTCATCCTAAATAAAGTGTGCTACAATAATAACTAATTGTAGCACAGATCAAATGAAAAAACTCAGCTTGCAAGAAATAGAGTTGAATTTGGTGCAGCTGGTGTAAGTAATAGAAGCTTGCAAAGACACCTGATATGCATTCCGTATAAATCTTACTTCCCTGCGTTGTGCCTGCTCATACCTCCCTGGACTGCCACCATTAAGCTAATGTTTGGACAGAATTATGTCATACTTCTGGACATTGTTGTTACGCTCGTCGGTGGCAGATGGCTGCGATGGCTGTTGCTCACCTCATGCCTGACTGCACTGAATCCTTTTGGTCGACTCACAGCCTACACCAGCATCACTGGCATGCATGCTCTGGTTCCTGGGCCTCCCTGGATAGCGTGGATGCTGCCGACCGCCATCTTGCCCTTGGAATTCCTTAGGCGCGTGTGCGCTTCCGGGCCAGTCTTAAGCACGTCATGGCGGGAACCTCGGGGGCGTCCCCCCTGAATGACCTCATTCTTCATGAACTCCTAAGCCAGCTGGCCCTGCCTACCTACGAATTGGCAATGAGTTCCCTCATTGCTGAATCCGATTCGCTTACTACAGACTCCATGTCCCAGCTTTTGCTTCCTTGGTGTGAGACATCCCGGGTACCCGCTCCTCAGGGGCCCTTCCTGTCTCTGGATATCCGCTCCTTGGAGGGTCTTGCGCCTAGGACTGCTACTGCCCCATTCCCCGGGGCTTCCTCTGGAACCATTGCTCTGCTACTGTGAGTATTCCACTTGCAGACCTTGCCGTATCTTCTTATTGAGGAATCCTCATCGGTGTACCCCACTCTGCGGACCATTGCTGAACCATTGCTACTGTGGAACCCTCATTGGTGTACCCCGCTCTGCGGACCATTGCCGTACCATCGCTACTGAGGATCCCTCGTCGGTGTACCCTGCTCTGCAGACCATTGCCGTATCATCTCTACTGAGGACCCTCACTGGTGTACCCCGCTCCGTGGACCATTCCCTTATCATCACTACAGAGGACTCCTCCATGGGTATACCCACTTCACAGACCTCATTTCACCTCTACATCTGTGGGTCTCTCTGCCACACTCCCCGCTCTGCGGGCAGTGTCATTCTACTTCTCCAATAAAGATTCAAGGACTCTCAAGCTAGAACCGATGTTAGTTCCCTAGCTGACGTTCCATGGCTCCACCACCTGGGGTTCCTCTCTCTAGCTTCCTCTGGCCTTTCATCACTACTCTCTCTCTCCAGCACCTATTGTTATATGCACCTCACTGCTGAGACCTCGCCTCCCAAATGGTGAGGCTCACGGGGCTCCTCCCCGTGGGCGGTACCATGTCTCACCTCGACCCAGGGCCCACATACCCACAAATCCTAACAGATTGCCAAGTCCATGGACCAGTACAGGTCTCGACACTCCAGACTAACCCTGGTCTGGCCCAGCAAATTACTGAACAACAAAAGATTCTGGAGACTTTGGCTAATTCCATAAATCAATTGAACAATCGGCTGGACTCCGCCTCCATGCCTGCCAAGCCCAACCCAGCTTCACATGCATCACCATTCTGGCCTACAGTGCCTTTGCCAGCACCTCCTCATTTCACAGGTGACCCCTTATTGTGTAGGGGCTTCCTGAACCAGTGCAACATGCACTTTTCTTTACAACCTGCATATTTCCCTGATGTATCCAAGATAACATACATCTTATCACTCCTGGATGGAAAAGTGTTGGCCTGGGCATCAACCCTTTGGGAACTAACTGATCCGGTTCTTCAGGACCTGCCGGACTTCCTTGCCCTATTTTGCTCTGCATTGGACTACCCAGGTCGAAAGGCCATCTCTGGGTCTGCATCTGCAACAAGGTTCCAGATCACTGACCGATTATGTCATCGAGTTTAGGACTCTCTCGTCTGAATTGCACTGGGACATGGGCTGCCTGCATGCCTTATGCCTCGAAGGTATGAGCCCACGTATCAAGGATATGTTAGCAGCACGAGAACTCCCTGAGGCATTGGATTCTCTTATTGAACTCACCGGTCACATTGACCGCCATCTTCGTGAGCATTCACACGAGACCAGAGGATCTAAGAGGATAGCTTCAGGTACTCCACGCAACCGCCCAACATTGTCCACTCAGACCACTACAAACAAAGCACCGAGGAAATAGAACCAATGCAAATGGGCCACAGCCACCTATCCTCAAAAAAGAAGCGTAGATGTCAAAGATCTGGTCTCTCCATGTACTGTGGTCAACCGGGTCATGCGGTACCCTACTGTCCACTCTGTTTGGGAAACTCCCAGGCCTAGGTTCTGCTGGAGGACTTCTCCTAGGCCTGACTTCACCCTCTCCTCCATTAACTCTACCTGTCTCAATTTATTCAGACGCTCAAGAATTTCACACCCTGGCATTGGTGGATTACTGAGCTGGTGGAAAGTTTATCCTAAGACAACTTGTGGAACATCTTCGGATTCCCACCGTCCATACACCAACACCATTATTGCTCTCCTCCTTTCATGGTGAGCCACTACCAGGCAAAGTTACTTTCTCCACGGTTCCGATTCGACTCTGCACTGGATCTCCGCACACGGAGATCATTTCCTTTTTGGTACTGGACAAGGCTATATATCCTGTGGTCCTTGGCCTACCTTGGTTAAAACTACACACTCCACAATTCAATTGGAGCATTCTACAACTGTCCCAATGGGGCAACTCCTGCCATAAGAGATGCTTGGAGGTCATGTCCCTGATGCCCTCCCTAGCTACCGCAATGTCCCTTCCGGGTTTCCTGCTACAGTACTCCTCTTTCACAGATTTGTTTTCCAAGAAGGCTATGGACACTCTGCCTCCACACCGCTCATTTGATTGTGCTATTAATTTATTGCCTAACACTGAGCCTCCCCACAGAAGGGTTTCTTTTTATTTATTTAATAGATTTTATATACCGTCAATAAGTAATTTACCATCATAATGGTTTACATTAAGGCACATAAAATAACAATAAATATCTAAAATGAATAAAATATTTAAAGTGCCCATACATTAAAATCTGGTTACAGTGCTTAACATTATTTAAAATAGTTCAATTATCTCAAACTTCAATACCTTTAAAAGTTTCTAAAATCTTTCATTAAATGCATATCATTAAAAGTGGAGAGACTAAATGTAAAATAGTTTTAAAAAAATGACCATGTGCTAAAACTATCAAGTAATACATTGTACCCAATTTCGTTAATAGAGACAAAGGCCATGTCCGAATACATATAAGAAAATTTCGACCTTCCAAATCTGCTTCTGGAGCAGGGTTCTTTTTTGTAGGGAAGAAGGACGGCACCCTCCGGCTGTGCATAGATTACCGCGGTTTAAATGAGATTACCCAGAAAGAATGTTGCCGTTAATCTCTGAATTATTTGACAGACTCCCAGGGGGCCAAGATATTTACCAAATTGGACCTCAGGGGAGCTTACAATTTGGTCATGATCCATCATGGCGATGAGTGGAAAACCACATTTAACACCCGCGATGGCCATTTTGAATACCTGGTAATGCCGTTTGGCCTCTGCAACGCTCCAGCGGTGTTTCAGAATATGATGAAAGAGATCTTCAGAGACATGCTCTACAGTTGCATCGTGGTCTATCTGGACGACATCCTGGTATTTTCACAAGATCTTCATAGCCACCACCAGGATGTTGCCAATGTCCTGCAACGCCTAAAGGTCAACAAGTTATATGCCAAGCTGGAGAAATGTTCGTTCGACCAGGAGTCTGTCCCATTTCTAGGCTATGTGGTCTTGAGCCAAGGTTTCCTAATGGATCCATAGAAGACCAAGCGCATTCACGATTGGCCTCAACTAATGGGCCTTAAGGCACTCCGAAGATTCCTTGATTTTACGAACTACTACATGTTGTTCATCCATCATTATTTGACACTGACCGCCCACTCACAGCCATGACTCGTAAGGGAGCAAATCCCTCTCAGTGGTCACCCGAGGACGTGACCGCTTTCCAGGAGCTCAAGGAGGCATTCCTACAAGAAGCATGCTTGTGTCATCCTGACCCCCAACGACCCTTTATCGTCAAAGTAAATGCTTCGTATGTCGGTGTTGGCGTGGTACTCAGCCATCATTCAGCCAATCACACCTTGCACCCATGCTATTTTCTTCTCCCAACAGTTCTCCCTGGCTGAGTGTAATTATGGAATTGGAGACAAGGAATTGCTGGCAATTAAACTGGCTTTCGAGGAGTGGCATCCCTGGCTAGAGGGAGCACAGCACCAGATCACAGTATATACTGACCAGAAGAACCTCGAGTTCCTGCACCATGCACAATGCCTCAATCACAGGCAGGCCCACTGGTCTCTCTTTTTTACTCGGTTCAATTTCTTACAACGATACTGACCAGCCATTAAGAACGCTCGAGCCGATGCACTCTCTCGTTCATTCACCACAGAAGATGTTCCGGATGTTCCACGACCCATCATTGGCCAAATCAAAGTTCTCCTCTCTACCACACTCGCAGTGCCATCTGGGAAGATGGTGGTTCCTGACCACTTCGAAGAAAAATCCTCCGCTGGGTGCATGATTCCTTGCTGGCAGGACACCCCAGACAAGCTAGAACTCTTTCCACTCTCCAGAGGTTCTATTGGTGGCCAACAATGAAAAAAGATGCTCAAGCATATGTGGAATCATGCCCCACTTACGCTCCTCAGAAGCCACCAGTGGTCCGTCCTTGGGAGCTCCTACAACCCCTCTCTGCACCCAGCGAGCTGTGGATCCACATAGCCACAGATTTCATTGTGGACCTCCCTTCTTCCAGTGGCAACAATACCATTTGGGTAACCGTGGACTGATTTTCAAAGATGGCTCAATTTGTGGCGCTACCTGGTCTTCCTTCAGTCCTGGAGTTAGCGAAATTGTTCATTCGCCACATCTTTCGCCTCCACGGACTCCCGAGACATAAACTCTTGCATCGAGGTATACAGTTTACAGCCAGATTTTGGAGGTCACTATGTAAAAAATTGTATATTGCCTTGGATCTCACATCGGCCTATCCCAGAGGCCAATGGTCAGACAGAGAGGATGAACCAAACCCTGAAACAATTTATTCGGGCATATGTGAACTCTCGGAAGAATGACTGGTCTGACTTACTACCCTAGGCTAAGTGCGCCTTAAACTCCCACCAGTCTGCATCTACTGGGTCATCACCTTTCCAAGTAATATATGGACGCCAGCCTCTGCCTCCTCTTCCATTACCTCTTTCTGTATCTTCTCTGGCGGTGCAAGCTACTGCACAAGAGTTACATCAACTTTGGGACCACACCAAAAAACCTCTACAGCAAGCCGTTCAGAAGTGAAAAAGGTTCTACGATGCCCATCATCGGGCAGCTCCACAGTTTAACCCTGGAGACAAGGTGAGGCTCAGCACTCGCTTTATTCACTTGAAACTGCCTTCAGCTCGCTTTTCCCCCTGATACATCTGGCCTTTTCCTGTACTTCGCCGGCTGGGGCCGGTCACCTACAGTCTCCGCCTGCCCACATCCCTCAAGATTTATAAAGCCTTCCACATCTCACTATTAAAGCCTCTCATTTTGTCTGAGTTCTCCAAGAAATCACCTGAGCCCCAACCTCTGGCGTCAGAGGAGGACATCACATATCAGGAAAGGACATCCTAGACATGAGGAAGCGTGGAAAGCGATGGGAATACTTGATCTCTTGAGAAGGATTTGGTCCTGAAGAAAACAGCTGGGAACCTGCAGTCAATATCCTTGACAAAGAACTGATCAAGAAGTTCCATGCTTCTTTCCCAAGAAAGCCCAAACCACCGGGGAGGGTCCCTAAGAAGGGGTGGTACTGTTACGCCTGTCCGTCGCAGATGGCTGCTACCTCTGTTGCTCACCTCATGCCTGACTGCACTGACTCCTTTGGGTCGACTCGCAGCCTCTGCCAGCTTTCGACTGCCTGCATGCCCTGGTTTCTGGGCCTCCATGGATAGCGTGGATGCTGCCGACCACCATCTTGCCCTCGGAGTTCCTTAGGCGCACATACTTCTGGGCCAGTCTTAAGCACGTCATGGCAGGAACTTCATGGGCGTCCCCCCTGGATAACATCATTCTTCATGGACTATTAAGCCGGCTGGCCCTGCCTACCTATGACTTACCAATGAGTTCCCTCATTGCTGAATCCACTTCGCACTCTACGGACTCCTTGTTCCAGCTCCTGCTTTCTTGGCATGAGATGTCCTGGGTACCTGCGCCTCAGGGGCTCTTCCTGTCTCTGGCTATCTGCTTCTTGGAGGGCCTTCTGTCTAGGCCCGCTGCCTGCCCCATTCCCCGGGGCTTCCTCTGGAACCATAGCTCTGCTACTGTGAGTACTCCGCTTGCGGACCTTGCCATATCTTCTTACTGAGGAACCCTCATCGGTGTACCCCACTCTGCGGACCATTGCCAAACCATCGCTACTATGGAACCCTCATTGGTGTATCCCACTCTGTAGACCATTGCCGTGTCATCTCTACTGAGGAACCCTCATCGGTGTACCCCGCTCTGCAGACCATTGCCATACCATTGCTACTGAGGAACCTTCATCGGTGTACCCCACTCTGCGGACCATTGCCGTATCATCTCTATGAGGAACCTCACCAGTGTACCCCGCTCCATGGACCATTGCCATATCATCACTACAGAGGACTCCTCCGTGGGTATGCCCCACTTCACAGACTTCGAGCCACCTCTACGTCTCTCTGCCACACTCCCCACTCCATGGGCAGTGTCATTCTACTTCTCTAATAAAGATTCAAGGACTCTCAAACTAGAACCAACGTCAGTTCCCTGCGCTGACGTTCTGTCACTCCACCACCTGAGGTCATTCTCTCTAGCTTCCTCTGGCCTTTCATCTCTACTCTCTCTCTCCAGCACCTGTTGTTCTACGCACCCCACTGCTGAGACCTCGCCCCCCGATGGTGAGGCTCACGGGGCTCCTCCCCATGGGCGGTACCATCTCTCACCTTGGCCCAGGGCCCACATACCCACAAATCCTAACAATTGTAAAAGCATTTCATAGAGATATAAATGAACCTTTACATTTAAGAGTCACTTTTTCCTCACTCATTCCACGTAGTGCTTGTTAGTCGCAGGGCCATCCCATGACCGGTAACACTCACCCCAAAGCAATCTCGCGGCCTCTACGTCAGCATGCCTACCTAGATCTTCGCAGTACATGCCACCAGAATAATGCTGTTGCTGCCAGGCCTCCTAGGCATGTGCAAGAGTGCACTCACGCTTTGTCAAAGCCCTGCGGCGGTGGAGCTCTCAGTGCCTCCTGATAATGTCTGCCCTGCTAGGATATTTAAATATGGCCTCCACAGCCACACATTGCCTCAGTAATAGGATCTCCTGCTTTCTGCAGTGCGTTTTACTCTAGCGTTCCTGACCTTGCCTTATTCCAGTGTTCCAGCCTGACTTGCCATGTCAAGCCTGCCTTGTTTTCTCCAGTCTTTCCTGTCTTACTTTGCCTTCAGCCTTGCCTCGTCCCGGTCTCTCGCTTGCTGCCTGCCACTGACCTCTGTTTTGGTCCTCAACTATACCTTACTCACTTCCTGCCTTGACCCTTGGCCTGATTCTGGTATCTACCTGATCATTGCCTGCCCTGAACCTTGGCCCAGCTGCAGACTTTCTAATTCCAACCACCCTGTGGGATACTCGCCTATGTCCTTCCAGCCCCTGGAACTCAACCTGCAGGGAATGGGTTGATATAGGTGAAGGTCAAGGCTTGTCCCAGGCTAGGACACATTCATCAGCTGCTGGTGTGTGCCTCCTACGCTGTGTCAACCACGCCACAGCACAAGGGTTCACAGCCATTGCACTCCAGAAAGGATGCTGTCTGTACTTATGGTATCCCAAATTACTTAATACCCCTACATTGCCATGATACATAGAAATCCCCAGAGGACAGATGTTTTGTAAATAGTGTGCAAAGGACATATGCAGTAAGTGTGCACAGAGAAAATATATAAGGAGCTTTATTAAGAACAAATCACCCAAAACAGAGAAAACAGCAAGTACACATCACAATTAGAGAGACGGATTTACACAGCCAGGTAGACTGAGTGATGACCCGACATCTGGTGAGCCCAACCTTCTTCCAATTGTCTGACCGCCCCTCCCAATGTAAAAATCCAGCAGAGGTGGGGTGGGGGTGGGGGGTGTAAAGTACTGAACATCAACAAAATCTTCCTTTCCAACCCCAAATATAGTGAGCAGCTGAAATCCCAGGATCAGTCCTTCCCCAGAGTCTAAACACCTCACCAGATCCACCATATCATATTTCTCCAAAGGCTTGGCCAGTGCTGATCTGATTCATATTAATTTATACATTAATAGAGAGATTTATCAAACCACTTAATCATTTTAAAAAGCATGCAGAGGGGATAAGACATCAGTTCACCTCATACCTGATGCCCTCAACTTGGGATTTAGATTCCACATTTTCAGTACAAATGATAATGTTGGAGAATGTGACATAAGGACATAAGAGCTTCCATGCTGAGTCAGACCATGATCCTTCATATGCAACTACGCAGAGATTTCCCCCCTAATTAATAAATACCCCTTCTCCCTGCAAATGTACCTGATCAAGTCATTGCAGTGACAGTCCTCAGCCAGGGACCATGCCCTGAGGCTCCTTACAGTACTCCACAATTGTAAGCCCTGAATACAACCACCGGGTGTCACCCTTGAGCAATGACTACATTTCTCTCCCCAAGGGACTGTGACTGCTTCTCCTGCCACATGTGCAATCCTAGACAACCGAACCTGGGGACTGAACTAGGGAGTTTCTTTTTCACTTTTAAAAGAGAATCATCGCAAGCCCTACTAGATACAGGGCTCTGTCTGATAACCTGCTCTCATTTATACATTATATATTCTCCTAAGCTACTTTCCTATGACTTTCCTCAGTGCATTTTTTACCTCCTTATTCCTCAAACTGTAAATGATGGGGTTCAGCATGGGGGTGAGAGTTGTGTAAAGCACAGACAGGATTTTACCCTGCTCCTGGGAGTATGTCGAGGAGGGTCTCAGATATGTGCAAAATGCTGGCAAATAATACACGGAGACAACAGTGAGGTGAGAGGAGCAGGTGGAGAAAGCTTTACACTTCCCTTCTGCAGAGTGGATCCTTAGGATAGCTGAGATGATGTAGATGTAAGAAATGAGAGTCACAAGGAAGGCAGGCACTGTCATAAATGCACCTACAACAAACACTATGCTTTGTGTGCTGACCGTGTCGGTGCAGGAAAGCTTTAACAGTGGCATGAGGTCACAGAAGAAATGATTGATCACATTAGAGGCACAGAATGAAAGGTGGGTGACAGAAGCTGTGACCGTCTCAGATGGTAGAAAGCTGATGATCCAAGAAGCAGCAGCCAGCAGGATGCAGAAGCTCTGATTCATAATGAGGGACTAGCGCAAGGGGTCACAGATTGCTGCATAGCGATCATATGCCATAGCAGCAAGGATAAATATTTCAGCATAGCCAAAACTGATAAAGAATTGCAGCTGCAGAAAGCACCCAGCAATTAGGAAATCGTCTTATTCCCTGAGAGATGGATTCCCAGCAGTTTGGGGATAATGGTGGAGGTTCCACAGATGTCTGTGAGAGAGAGGTTACTGAGGAAGAAGTACATGGGGGTGTGCAGGTGGGGGTCAACACAGATCACTGTGATAATCACAAGGTTCCCCAGCAGGGTGATCAGGAAGATGAGCAGGAAGACCAAGAAGAGGGGAACCTGCAGCTGAGGATTATCAGAAAGTCCCAGAATAATAAATTCTGTCACCGTCGTCATGTTTTCCATGTCCATTAAGTGTTCATAGGTTTTATCCTAGGAGTTTAAGAAGAAATCATGAATGAAATGTATGTTAAGTACAAATGTAATGGAACATTATAGATGCTGAGAGCTATGCTGGCTATGCTTTGAAAGTGAAGTATCTGACTTTCTCCCCTGCCGTTGAAGCAGAGAGCTATGCTAGATATGCATTGAAAGTAAAGTATCAGGCTTATTTGGTTTGGGAGTAGTAACCGCCGTAACAAGCAAGCTACACTCCGCTTTTTTGTGAATGCAAATCCTTTTTTTTTTTTTCCCCCACATTTCCTCTTACCATTGAAGCTTAGAGCAAAGTTGGATTCGCATTAACCGTGTGTATGTATATTGAATAAGGGTATTATCTCCAGGTAGTAGCCTTCATTCCCGCGAGCCACCCCCTCTTCATTCATGTCCTCTAGATTTGATGGATCCACAGTGTTTATCCCACGCCCCTTTGAAGTCCTTCACAGTTCTGGTCTTCACCACTTCCTCCGGAAGGGCATTCCAAGCATCCACCACCCTCTCCATGAAGAAATACTTCCTGACATTGGTTCTGAGTCTTCCTCCCTGGAGCTTCAGCTCGTGACCCCTGGTTCTGCTGATTTTTTTCTGACAGAAAAGGTTTGCCATTGTCTTAAGACAATTTTTTTTCTGACAGAAAAGGTTTGCCATTGTCTTAAGACAATGACAAACCTTTTCCGTCAGAAAAAAATCAGCAGAACCAGGGGTCACGAGCTGAAGCTCCAGGGAGGAAGACTCAGAACCAATGTCAGGAAGTATTTCTTCACGGAGAGGGTGGTGGATGCCTGGAATGCCCTTCTGGAGGAAGTGGTGAAGACCAGAACTGTGAAGGACTTCAAAGGGGCGTGGGATAAACACTGTGGATCCATCAAATCTAGAGGACATGAATGAAGAGGGGGTGGCTCGCGAGAATGAAGGCTACTACCTGGAGATAATACCCTTATTCAATATACATACACACGGTTAATGCGAATCCAACTTTGCTCTAAGCTTCAATGGTAAGAGGAAATGTGGGGGAAAAAAAAAAAGGATTTGCATTCACAAAAAAGCGGAGTGTAGCTTGCTTGTTACGGCGGTTACTACCCCCAAACCAAATAAGCCTGATACTTTACTTTCAATGCATATCTAGCATAGCTCTCTGCTTCAGTGGCAGGGGAGAAAGCCTGTTACTTCACTTTCAACGCATATCCAGCATAGCTCTCTGCTTCAACAGCAGGTTTTGTCTATTGATAGCTTCTGTTCCTGAGGAACTCAAGTTTAAGGTGTAATTTTTATAAGTGCTGCCACTTATAAATATTAACTTTTTTTGTATAAATAGTTTTATTAGGTTTGGCAGCACAATAAAGAGTAAACAGAAAAAGAATCACAATGCCTAGAAACCCTTTCCTGTGTATCCCTTCCCTCTTCCCAACCAGATAATAATATTAAACAAGTGAGGGGAGAAACACAGCAACAATCATAGAAAATATTCACAATATCTTCCACTACTATACTTAACAAATGCCTAGAAACAGAGAGACAGGTCAGACAATATAAATATTATAAGCATAATACACAATACATAATGTTATCTAAAACTAATCAGAATTGCCAATAAAATGATATTTAAAAGAAAATCTTAAAAGAAAATATTTTAACACAAAGGCAAATTAAGGATTCTAATGATAGAATTAAGGATCTTGAGATAAAGGAGAAAAAAGTTCAGGAATTTAATGCAGCTGTTGTTAAAGATAAAGAAATAATGCTAAGAAGGATAGATTCCCTAGAGAATAATGCCAAGTGTTTCAATTTGAGGTTTCTTAACTTCCCCAGATTAGTAGGGGAAGTATCACTTATTACTCTTAAAAAAAATGTCTGGTGGAAAAGTTTGGCTTTATAACAGGGGATTTACCGGTTATAAATCATTGTTATTTTCTTCCCAAATCTAGAAATGCAAATAATAGAGCTGAAATAATGTTTCAGGGAGATCTTTCCAATTTTTTGGAAGACTCCACAGCAAATGTTATTGATTGGGTAACAGTATTCGTTACTTTTTTCTCCATAAATGACATAAATCAAATAATGAAAAGCTATTTTAATAAATAAAATACCCTATTTCCTTTCTAGAAAAATCAATGAAGATATTTCCAGATTTATCAATTTCCATGCAAGCGAGATGGAAAGCCTTCTTAGCTTACCGCCAAGAAGTGATCTCGCTGGGTTTTTCTTTTTCCCTTCGTTTCCCATGTAAATGCCTGATTAAGAAACAAGATGATATGTATGTGTTTTTTTACACCGGATCAGTTAAAGAATTTTGTTGAACAGATAAGATTACCAACCTCATCCCCAGTGTCTAGCTGATAAATGACAAATTTAGTATAGGATCTATGCCAGTTTTTCTTTTTAAATAAATGTTAAGGTTACATATTCTTCCAATCTTTGTATACTATAAGATCCCCTCAAAATGTTTGAAATGATAATGGAAATGGTGATATGAGTTAAGAGAAATATGGGGAGGTTTCTTTATATGCGAGTTTTCTAACCCAATCCATGTTTTTTTTGTTCAAACTATATAAATGTTTGTATTATTTTGAAAATTATAAATACAGAGTTAAAAAAATGATTAAGAAAACAAACTGAGGCACAGAAGGATAAAGTGGCTCACTCAGAGTCACATACACAGACTGCCAGAGCCGGGGATTAGATCTGAGGCACAGGGAGATAAGGTCACTCACCCAGGGTCATATACTCAGAGACAGAGCAGAGAATGAAAACTTAGAGGCTCTTTTGGTTGTGAAATAATTGGTTACGTATTTCCATTTTTAATCAGATTAATTTGTAGCTGTGTCTCCTTAAACAAGCTTCATCCTACCTCCGGCACATTAGATCCCTGCAGCTCCTCTCCAAGGCAGTGTAAAATATATTTATAGGGAAAAGGACACCGGGGTGATTCATCTCGGCTGCTCTTGGCTAGGAGGAACTGACCCCAGTGGAAGCTTCTGAATAAAACAGTAAATTGTATCTGATGAGAGAACGCAGCTCACAGAAGACATTAAAGTCGCATGTTACAGGATTGCTGCTCCTTACCTGTCCTGCAGCACTGCCTCCTCTCCTCCACTGTGGATCAGGAGAGGGCACTTCAGGTGTCTTAAATGCTTTAAGAAAGGGACCTGGTGGAAAACTGTGCTCTGTGCATCTGGGAAATTAAAAAGTCTCATGGACAATTAATGGAAGTTTGCGGCTCTATGCCTGAATTTTCTAGAAAGTTTAGAAGTGATTGATCTGTGGAAGAGTAAGTGTTGGGTCTCTCATTTTGCTGCAGTAGGAGGCCCCTCAGCACGGATGTGCGGGTGCCGTGAATGCCCATGTGCCTGATGCATGCGTGAAGGCAGCCACCCCCACCGTGCCTGGCCTTGCTTTGGGTGTGCCTTGGTGGATGGCAGGAGGGAGTTCATTGCTCTCACCACCTTATGGGTAATGGTGCTGTCTTCGTGCTGCTGGCATCATGGAAATCCTCTCCACAGCGGTGCCATTGCTGCTCCTCCGGGATGGTCCAACATTGGCAGCGGTGACATCATCAAGACTCACCCCAATGCCAAGTCACCTGATTGGTCCAGAGGAGCATGCAATGCCATCAACAGAGGAGGGGCAGTTGGTGAGAGATTCAAAACCCACCAGCTCCCCTCGGCTCAGGCTCTTCCTCCTCGGCCCTGAAGCAGAGCTGATTCCCCCTGACCACCACACCCCTTTGGTTACCCAGAACTAATTGTAGGTAGATTTATTGCTTGCTTGTTATTAAGTTGTTGTGGTGGGGGCAACCAAATCCAAGAAAGCCTATTGTAACTGGAATCACATTAGAAGGAAGCTGGGAGGTGCTGGTATGGACGAGAGGGGCCTAGGGGCTACCACTCAGTTTGGCCATGTTGGGCCTGAGGCCTTCATGGATCGATAGCTGGATATGTGAGGAGGGGCTCCAGCGGGGCTTGCTATGTAGTGGCCAGGCCGAGACCCCCTATGGTGTTGGGAGCAATACCCCACGGTTCCAACTGGGCAGAAAGAGTCAGAGGTTTCCTGTATAGTGCCTGCTCCCACCTTCCAGTGCTCCAATGGACAGGATTGTGTCATATACCTAAAGGCATTTCATACAATAGCACAAGGACATTTACATGTAAGAGTTAATTTGCTTCGCTAACTCCAGAAAGGGTCACATGTCTGCTTAGCAGTGACCCGTCTTATCGACCATCCCTCCAACATTGTAACTTTTGGATGGATGTTTGGTAAATAGTGTACAAGGGATGTGTGCAGTAAGTGTACCCCGAGGATAACAATAAGGAACTTTGTTACAGACTGAAAATAAATCATTTATGACAGAAAGAGAGCACCAAATAATACCCAACAGAATTAGAGTTACAGACCTGCAAAGCTGGTTAGACAAAAAAATGTATTCAAGTAAAGCGAATGAAGAGATTTCCACTTGGGAACCAAAGAAAAATGTCTTCACTAATTATATTCAATGTCAAGAGAGAAGCAATGATTTTATCTTCCATCTACTCCCAATAAAATTTGAATACGTATTGCTTGATTTTACCAACATTTTTTAGAAGTAATATAAATAAAAATATGTTATAGGAAGGAAAAGGATTTCAGTGGCTGGCAAGTGTTTTCTTCACTGCTTGCACTATTCCAATCACAGATCTTAGAGCCTCCTCTATCCCTATTTCAATTTTATACTGTATGTAATGAACTGTGCATGATGATTGTGAACTTGTGAATTAAACTCCTATCATGCCAAACTTAAATTCAATTCCAAACAAATATGCAGTTATCTCAGATTCTTCTCCAAGCATCAACCATTGTGTTGTACTGAATTAAAATGCTGACGTGTACAGGTTTCTTTATCAGCAGCTTCAGGGCTTTCTCTCTCTTAATATGATTGATCACATTCACTGGACACTGAAATGACAAAGAATTATTAAAACATCATCTCACATCCAAACATTCCCTCTTTTTCTTACTCAACTTACTAACTTGTCAAACTGTTCTTTTTCAGCCCCTGTGGTGAATGCCTTCTACCGTCAGCCATTGGCAAAGGTTGCCGAAATGTGGCATAGCGTCTCAGCTCATTTGAGGATTTTATAGCCGCATGACATTTCAATAGAAATTCAAAAACTCAATGTTTGAGCATCAAACTAATCTATTTAATTATCATTCTCCTTCATTGTTTTTTTATTTTATTTTATTCTGATTAGTTGAATTGAAAGAGCACATCTTATGACTCTTAATATTGCATGGCGGTAACTTTTAGAAACAAGTTCCAATCAGTAAAACTATTTAATCCATGTGGTTCAGGCTATTTAATTAAAAATTTCATCTTTGCTCTGTTTCCCTCAAAATTAAATCACAGTTCCCTCTCCTTGCTTGAAAAGACACATGATCAATTACTGTACATCTGAGGGACTGGAGCTTGTGGCTGGATTCTACATAATGTTGAACTAATGGTGCTATAAAATTACAAAGTTTTACCCACATACATCTTAGAACATGGGCATATAAATGATAGATACAACAAGAGAACTTTTATGTGTTGTAAAATATTGTAGTTTTACAATTCAAAAGCAGCCTCATTGATCAGGAAATAAATAATTGCCTCAAATTGTTAAGACCTCATATACATTCGGGAGATATAGGTCAATTGATAGGAAATAAATATATACCTTAAGTGATTTTTTTTTTGACCTTTTGATATACAATTGAATGTCATCTAATAAATTTTATATCTAAGTCCATACATTCTACAATTTCTCCCAAGGAACTTTAAATGTTAAATAACACTGCTGAGCTGGCTGACCCCTGGGGTAATCCAGAGGTGGCAGGCTTTGTCCAAGAAACAGCGTAGGCATGACAAATTTGGATGGTTACTTCCAAAGGAAAAGACTGAAACCATCACAAATCTCCTCCAATCCCTACGTCACAAAACATTACTTGGCTACGTCTGCTAAATATCCAACTAAAATGACCAAGAAAAACTTACCCGAGAACTTTCCTGCTCCTCAGCTTTCTCACTATTGACTTGAGAGGGTACAAATTCTCCTTCTCAAACTGGCCATGCCTTCAGTCAGATATTTTTATATCATGTATTCCACTTGAAAAAGCACCCAGAATGGGGTACAAAATTATTTTAATAAAATATAGCACGCTTAACTTACAACAATGAGGCATATACACCCATCCCAACACCACAAAATCCCCCTTGCCCCCAGCCCTTCCTGAAATATTCTACCTCCTACAATAATGCTCTCTAAAACGTCCCTCCCAGAAAGACACCTTCTGCTCACCAAAATTAGGCTCCTACGTATCCCTGGAACTTCATACATAGCCCTGCTGTCATACAGTCATAATTTCATCCAATTTATGCCCAAGAACTACTCATCAATCAGGTGAACAGCCATGCCTTCAATTTACACCTAAAAGAGATCACTTATCTGCGTACAAATTCCCCTTCCACCCCAGCCTCATCCTTGGCCAACTCAGAGAGTGGAAGACCCAAGCTGGTGATCACACGGACACCAACAGCGCTGCCACAGGGTCAGCCCCAGACAAAATGCTCTTTAATATCTGTTCTATGGGCTAGCACATTGGCTCACTTGCAATGTGGTGGGCTACCATGTGTGATATATGGGTCTGCTGCTTGAGTCCAGTATCTGCTCCTTGGGCTAGGGATGATACAGAGCCAGCATTTACAGGGTCTTTGTAGGGGGAGATCTAATCATCACTCAACAGCAGCACAATACTGTAATAGCTGGGGATGGAGGTGTGAATAAAGGGTTGTTCTTTAGGGCCTGGTTTCAGGTGAACTGGAAATCCAACAACAGAAGCAGAAACTCAGGCCAAAAGAAAATTGGTTTAGATTTTTATTGAGTTTAATGCCAAATAATGGAGGCATGGAGGAGGTCTTATGAGTGGCTCACTTTGGGCTTAGCTGCCTTGAATTAATTAGCCTGGGCCTGGCCTTGGCTGTAGAAGAAAGATTTATTTGCCCAATGTGGTAACTCTTGTGCAAAATGAGATAGTTATTTTTTTTCTTTTCGTATGTGTTTTGAGGGAAGTGGATAGAGTGGGGAAAGCCAATTCATGTCCATTGCTGGAAAGGAACAATTTCTTTCCCTGAAACTCTGGTAACTTGGAGAGCTGTATGAGACAGAGGTTACGAAGTTCCTTCAATGGTTCTGACTACATCACCTGGAGCCAATCCTGCCATCACCAAAATAATATACACTATCGGGCGGATTTTAAAAGCCTTGCTCGCGTAAATCCGCCCGGATTTAAGTGAGCAGGGCCTTGCGCGCCTGCGCGCCTATTTTCCATAGGCCACCGGCACGCGCAGAGCCCCGGGACTCGCGTAAGTCCCGGGGTTTTTTGGGGGAGGGCGTGTCAGGGGCGGGGCCGATCGACGCGGCGTTTTGGGGGCGGGACGTGACATTTCGGGGGCGGGCCCAGGGGCATGGCCATGCCCTCCGGAACCGCCCCCGGGTCGAGTCTCGGTGCGCCAGCAGCCTGCTGGCGCGCGTGGATTTACGTCTCCCTGGATAAAGGTAGGGGGGGGGGTTTTAGATAGGGCCGGGGAGTGGGTTAGGTAGGGGAAGGGAGGGGAAGGTGAGGGGAGGGTAGGCTGCGTGGCTCGGCGCGCGCCGGCTGCCCAAAATCGGCAGCATTGCGCGCGCCGATCCAGGATTTTATAAGATACGCGCAGCTACGCGCGTATCTTATAAAATCCAGTGTACTTTTGTTTGCGCCTGGTGCGCGAACAAAAGTACGCGATCGCGCATTTTTTAAAAATCTACCCCTATATACACACACACACCTTGAATTGTCTTTTTGTCTCCTAACTGGTGATAAGCAGGTTATAAGCAGGATAAGCAGGTTATCCAAATCAAGAAACCTGTGAGGGAGTCGGTTGGACCATTAGATGACAGAGGGGTTAAAGGGGCTCTTAGGGAAGATAAGGCCATTGCAGAAAGACTAAATGAATTCTTTGCCTCCGTGTTTACTAATGAGGATGTTGGGGAGATACCAGTTCCGGAGATGGTTTTCAGGGGTGATGACTCAGATGAACTGAACGAAATCACTGTGAACCTGCAAGATATAGTAGGCCAGATTGAGAAACTAAAGAGTAGCAAATCACCTGGACCGGATGGTATGCATCCTAGGGTTCTGAAGGAACTCAAAAATGAAATTTCTGATCTATTAGTTAAAATTTGTAACCTATCATTAAATCATCCATTGTACCTGAAGACTGGAGGGTGGCCAATGTAACCCCAATATTTAAAAAAGGCTCCAGGGGCGATCCGGGTAATTATAGACCAGTGAGCCTGACTTCAGTGCCGGGAAAAATAGTGGAAACTATTCTCAAGATCAAAATTGTAGAGCATATAGAAAGACATGATTTAATGGGACACAGTCAACATGGATTTACCCAAGGAAAGTCTTGCCTAACAAATCTGCTTCATTTTTTTGAAGGGGTTAATAAACATGTGGATAAAGGTGAATCGGTAGATGTAGTGTATTTGGATTTTCAGAAGGCGTTTGACAAAGTCCCTCATGAGAGGCTTCTACGAAAACTAAAAAGTCATGGGATAGGAGGCGATGTCCTTTCGTGGATTACAAACTGGTTAAAAGAGAGGAAACAGAGAGTAGGATTAAATGGTCAATATTCTCAGTGGAAAAGGGTAAACAGTGAAGTACCTCAGGGATCTGTATTGGGACCGGTGCTTTTCAATATATATATAAATGATCTGGAAAGGAATACGACGAGTGAGGTTATCAAATTTGCTGATGATACAAACTTATTCAGAGTAGTTAAATCACAGGCAGACTGTGATACATTACAGGAGGACCTTGCAAGACTGGAAGATTGGGCATCCAAATGGCAGATGAAATTTAATGTGGACAAGTGCAAGGTGATGCACATAGGGAAAAATAACCCTTGCTGTAGTTACACGATGTTAGGTTCCATGTTAGGAGCTACCACCCAGGAAAAAGATCTAGGTATCATACTGGATAATACTTTAAAATCGTTGGCTCAGTGTGCTGCAGCAGTCAAAAAAGCAAAAAGAATGTTAGGAATTATTAGGAAGGGAATGGTTAATAGAACGGAAAATGTCATAATGCCTCTGTATCGCTCCATGGTGAGACCGCACCTTGATTACTGTGTACAATTCTGGTCGCCGCATCTCAAAAAAGATATAGTTGCGATGGAGAAGGTACAGAGAAGGGCAACCAAAATGATAAAGGGGATGGAACAGCTCCCCTATGAGGAAAGGCTGAAGAGGTTAGGGCTGTTCAGCTTGGAGAAGAGACGGCTGAGGGGGGATATGATAGAGGTCTTTAAGATCATGAGAGGTCTTGAACGAGTAGATGTGACTCAGTTATTTACACTTTCGAATAATAGAAGGACTAGGGGGCATTCCATGAAGTCAGCAAGTAATACATTTAAGACTAATCGGAGAAAATTCTTTTTCACTCAACGCACAATAAAGCTCTGGAATTTGTTGCCAGAGAAGGTAGTTAGTGCAGTTAGTGTAGCTGGGTTCAAAAAAGGTTTGGATAAGTTCTTGGAGGAGAAGTCCATTAACGGCTTTTAATCAATTATACTTAGGGAATAGTCACTGCTATTAATTGCATCAGTAGCATTGGATCTTCTTGGTGTTTGGGTAATTGCCAGGTTCTTGTGGCCTGGTTTGGCCTCTGTTGGAAACAGGATGCTGGGCTTGATGGACCCTTGGTCTGACCCAGCATGGCAATTTCTTATGTTCTTATGTTCTTAAATATGTTTAGTAAATAAATAAGGTAAAGAAGCAACCTATTCCAGGCAAAGGCACAGCCTGGGAGGAGGACTATGTCTTCATCACAGCTCGTCAAGTTTATCTCAGTGAAAATGTTTGAAGCTATGACCCAGGATGTGAACATAAAGTAGGAGGAAGAACATAATTCTAAAAGAGAGAGAGAGAGAGAGAGAGCCTCTGCCCTCTCTACCTAGCTTGTTTGAAACTAGGTAGAGAGTTTATTGTACAAACTCCTCTTGAACCTTTCATTGATTCAAACAGCAGAAAATCTTCAGTGATGTCAACTTTGCTGTTTGTACTTCTAACTGTGTATGTAACCCCCCCAAAAAATGTACCTCACCCTCAAACCCTACTCCAAGTTAAAAATGCCTCCTCTTACAGTGATATAAAGTGACATATCTGTCCTCTCTCTCTCTCTCTCTTACATTAAAAACCTTTTCACTGCAACACCTCTGAGGTGGATTAATCGCTGCACAAAGCAAAAATTAGCACAGGTGTGATAAATTTATCGCACCTTGCGGAAATTACCTATGAGGAGCGGGAGCAGGGAAATTAGCAAAGCCATGCTCCTTTTTATCTCAGGTGTATTTCTGCTATAAATATAGCATTTTGATAAATCTAGGTATCAGCTTGCAAAAAATAGAGTTGAATTTGGTGCATAGTGCACCTGGTGTAAGTACTAGAAGCTTGTTCTCACTACTGAAAAAAAAGTGTGCATGCAGACACCCAATATGCATTCTGTATAAATATTACCTCCCTGAATAGTGCCTGCTCACACCTCTCAGTACTGTCACCTTTAAACTGCTGCATGGACAGGATTGTGTCATACATCTAGACATTGCAAAGGCATCTCCTAGAGGGACACAGGAAATTTTATATTTAAGAGTCACTTTTACCTCACTCAATCCATGTAACATTCACTGGTCATGGAATCATCCTGCGACCAGCAGTACGCACCCCAAAGCATTCTCGTGGCCTCCACACCATGCCAACATGCTGAACAAGCTCTTCACGGTACATGCCACATCACAATGCTGTTGCTGCCAGGCACCCTAGATGCTCACAAGTGCACACTCATGCCTTGTCAAGGCCCTATGGTGGGAACTCTCAGTGCCTCCTGAAGATGTCTGCCCTGCCGAGCTATTTAAACATGGACTTTCAGCAGCACATTGCAAAGGTCCTCCAGTTTTCTACAGTCATGTTGCTCTAATGTTACTGATCCTGCCTTGTTCCAGTGTTCCAGCCTACCTTGCTATGTCCAGCGTGCCTTGCCTGGTCCAGCCTTCCTTATTCTTTCCAGTCCATCCGTCCTGTCTTGCCTTCAGCCTTGCCTTGTCCCGGTCCCTCACTTGCCAACTGTCACTGACCTCTGCATCGGATCTCAACTATGCCTGACTCTTGCCTGCCCTGCCCTTGGCCTGACCCTGGACTCTCTTTTCTGACTCTCAGCTAAGTCCTTCTGAACCCTAGAACTCAAGGACTCAACCTGAAGGGAACAGGTTGATATAGGTGAAGGTCTAGTCTTATCCCAGCCTAGGGCACATTCATCAGATCTCGGTGTGGCCTAGGAGGTTCATCTCCAAGACTGCATCAATCATGCCACAACACAAGCATTACACTCCATTACACTGTACTTAGCAGTGTCCCAAATTACTGAATATCACTACATAGCTAGGGTACATAGAATCTCCAGTGGACAGATGTTTGGTAAATAGTGTACAAGGGACGTACATAGTAATTGTGCACAGAGGGCATATACAAGGAGCTTTATTAAGAACAAATCACCAGAGAAAACAAAAATACATAACAGGATTAGAGAAACGGATTTACACAACCAGGTAGACTGAGAGATGACCAGATATGGTGAGCCCAATCTTCTTCCAGTTGTCTGACCACACCTCCCAATGTAAAAATCCAGGGGAGTATAAAGCAATGAGCATTAATTAAATCTTCCTTCCCAACCCCTAATACAGTGATCAGCTGAAATCCCAGGCTCAGTCCTTCCCCATAGTCTAAACACCTCACCAGACCCACTGAGATCATCTTTCTTCAAAGGCTTGCCCAATGCTGATCTGATTCATATTAATTTATATGTGTATAGGGAATTTTATCAAACCACTTAATCATTTTAAAAGGTGTGCAGAGAAGATATTATAAGACACCAGTTCACTATATGCCTGATGCCATCAGCAACAGACAGAACCAAGTTGGGTTTTGGATTCCACATTTTTGTACAATTAATGCTACTTGAAATTGTGACATAAAGACATAAGAGGTACCATGCTGGGTCAGCCCATGAGGGCTGTCACCTTTGAGCAATGACCCTTGAGCCAGCTGTCGTGGTACCAACAACATAGGAAAATGTGGGAGGGAGGTTCTGGAAGCCAAATTTAGGCTCTTAGGTAGAAAGCTGAAATCCAGAACCTCCAGGGTAGCATTCTCTGAAATGCTCCCTGTTCTATGTGCAGGTCACCAGAGGCAGGCAGAGCTCCGGAGTCTCAATGCATAGATGAGATGATGGTGCAAGGAGGAGGGATTCAGTTTTGTTAGGAACTGGGGAACCTTTTGGGGAAGGGGGAGTCTTTTTCAAAGGGATGGCTCCACCAGGGAGGATCCAGGCTGCTGGCACTAACCTTTAAAAAGGACATAGAGCAACTTATAAACTAAATCAAAGGGGAAAGCTGACAGGTGCTCGGCAGCGCATGGTTTGGAGAGAGGTATCTTTGAAGGATACTAATGGTGGATTAGAGTTAGGGCATCACAACAGAGAGATTCCAATAATATGAAATGTAGTCCAAGTACCTATAATTAAGAACTTCCCTGAGCTAAAAGATTCTAATTTATCCATATCAATTAAAAAGCAGAACAAAAATACAAACAAAAAACACACTTTGTAAATGTTTGTATGCTGATGCCAGAAGTCTAAGATGGGAGAATTAGAGTGCATAGCAGTGAATGATGACATAGACTTAATTGGCAGCTCAGAGACATGGTGGAAAGAGGATATCCAAAGGAATAGTGCTATATCTGGGTACAAATTATATAGCAATGACAGAGAGGAGCTTCTTGGAGTGGGATGGCGCTTTATGTCTGGGATTGCTTAGAGTCCAACAAGATAAAGATCCTGCATGAGACTAAATGCACAATCAAATCTTTATGGGTAGAAATCCCTTGCGAGTTGGGGAACAGTATAGTGATAGCATTATACCATCTGCTGTTCAAGATGGTGAGACAAACAGTGAAATGCTAAGAGAAGTTAGGGAAGCTAACCAAATTGGTAGTGCATTAATAATGGGAAATTTCAATTACCTCAATATTGACTGGGTAAGTGAAACATCAGGACATGCTAGAGAGATAAATTTCCTGGATGAAATAAATGACAGTTTTATGGAGTGATTGGTTCAGCAACTGATGAGAGGGACCAATTTTAGATCTAATTCTCAGTAGATCTCAGGATTTCATGAGAAAGATAATGGTGGTGGGGCCGCTTGGCAAAAGGGATCATAATATGATCAAATTTGAATTAATAACTGGAAGGGGGACAGTAAGTAAACCCATGGCCCTAGCATTAAACTTTCAAAAGGGAAACTTTGATAAAATAAGAAAATTAGTTAAAAAAGAAACTGAAAGGTAAAGCTACAAAGGTAAAAAATGTGCAAGAGATGTGGACATTGTTAAAAAATACCATCCTAGAAGCACAGTCCAGATGTATTCCATGCATTAAGATAGGAAGAAGGAAGGCAAAATCATTACCAGCATCGTTAAAAAGTGAGGTGAAAGAGGCTATTTTAGCCAAACGATCTTCATTCAAAAATTGGAAGGATACATCAGAAGAAAATAGGGTAAAACATAAGTATTGGCAAATTAAATATGACATTGATAAGACAGGCTAAGAAAGAATTTGAAAAGAAGTTGGCCATATAGGCAAAAATCCACAATAAAAACTTTATAAAATATATCCAAAACAGAAATTCTGCAAGGAAGTCAGTTGGACAGTTAGATGATCGAGGGGATAAAGATACACTTAGACAAGATAAGGCCATCTTGGAAAGATTAAATGATTTATTTGCTTCAGTGTTTACTGAAGAAGATGTTGGGGAGATACCTGTACCGGAGAAGGTTTTAATGGGTAATGATTCAGATGGACTGAATCAAATCACGGTGAACCTAGAAGATGTGGTAGACCTGATTGACAAACTGAAGAGTA